>NC_057799.1:175164571-175431695 GCF_018294505.1 Triticum aestivum
CACGGCACCCCGACCCCGACCCGGCACCCCGACCCGGCACCCGGACCCCGAGACCCCGACACGGCACCCCGAGACCGACACGACACCCCGACCCCCGACACCTCCCGAAAAGGTGTTCTTTGGCCTTCGAGAAGCCGACGGGGTCATATATTTGTGAATTATTAGTTAGGTCATATATCTTTCGATTTTGTTATGAAAAATATCATATATAATTGTGTTGATCGGGTAGTTTTAAATGTGGAGTTGTTTCATCGCTGCGAGGTTTGGTGTTCGACGACCTCGCCGTGCGTTTGATGAGCTCCGCCCCTTCGTTCGTGGGTGAGCACAAATGACATGTCCTCCTCCCCCATTAATTATTTGATCTATTCCGATGAAACTTGATAGCTAGCTATATATGTGTCTTGAATCATCAGTATGCGTAACCAATATGTGTCTCCCGTTCGAAAGCGTCATAGTTATAAATATGCATGCATTTGCATATTTATAACCTTGATTCTTTCGAATTGTCCAACGCTATCCATGGACAGCCCGAGTATGTTTAGATTGGGTTCGTTTTCCCATATGCTTTGCTCTGGATCCGACGCATAAATTTCGTCAGTGCCTCCCCTGTTGTTCTCCGGGTACACATCCTCTCTGTTTATTGCAGAGACGTGTATCAGGAGAACAGCGGGGAGGTGCTGCCGAAATTTTGCGTAGGATCCGGAGCATAGCATGGGAAAATGAACCCAATCTAAACATACTCGGGTGGGATTAGGACCTATCATTACCTATTAGAGTGTAGGTTGCATGGACGTAATAAAATTGACAAAGTAGATCAACTGATGAATATATACATGGTGAATTATATATATATATATATATATTTGTTGTGTGTCCAGTAGCTCTGAAAGTCAAGATGAGTGATCGTGCGTGGATGTACACCGGTCACACTGGTCAGAACAAATGGAGCACTGAATGGTTCACAAAAACCAAGGGGTTTGTGCGAGCCGCATTTGCAAATGGCCAGAGGAAAACCTGGTGCTCCTGTTTACGGTGCGGCAATTGGGAAAAGAGGACAGAGGCTGAAATGGGCAAACACCTGCAGAAGAGTGGTTTTACGCCCGATTATACGGTGTGGACATTTCATGGTGAGTCTGCCCAACGTGACCGAGCTGAGGTGGATCGTCGTCGCACCGACGAGCATGGTACCGGGATGGAAAACATGGTGCAAGACTTTGATGATGCTCGGGATTCGGACGAGGAGATGGAGGAATCTGCAAAGGCCTTCAATGAAATGTTGGAGTCTTCAAAACGTCCGCTCCATGAGCACACTGAGCTTTGTCAGTTGGATGCCATCTCACAAGTAATGGCTCTAAAGGCTCAGTTCAACTTGGGCAGAGAATGCTACGATGCAATGATGACAGTATTTGGACGCTTTCTACCCAAAGGCCATGTAATGCCTGCAAACCTGTACCAGTCGGACAAAATCCTCCGTGCACTGAAGATGACCTATGATAAGATACATGCCTGTGAGAAAGGATGTGTCTTGTTTAGGCTTGACTATGCGGACTTGAACTATTGTCCCATTTGCAAGTCTTCCAGGTATGTTGTGGTAGACAACGGTATGGGTGAGAAGACACAGACCAAAATCCCCGTTAGTGTTCTTCGGTATATGCCAATCGTACCAAGACTTCAACGTCTTTTCATGGTCGAAGAGACGGCCAGACAGATGACATGGCACAAAACGAGCAAAAGAACCGAACTAGATGCAGATGGGAATCTAATGATTGTACACACATCGGATGGTGTTGCGTGGAAAAGTTTGAATAATTACATGGTGACAAAGCGGCAGATCCGAGGCATCCTCGAGTCGGCATCAGCACGGATGGGTTCAGTGTGTTTGGTATGACGGCAGCCCAATACAGTTGTTGGCCCGTATTTGTCTTTCCACTCAATCTCCCCCCCGGACAGATTATGCAAAGAAAGAACATTTTCCTGACGTTGATAATTCCAGGGCCCAACTATCCGGGGAAAAATATGAATGTGTACATGCAACCGCTTAAGGACGAATTGCAAGAAGCCTGGGATAATGGGTTCAAGACATACGACGCCTATAGCAAACGGAACTTCATAATGCGTGTCTGGTACATGTACTCGACGCATGACTTGCCGGCGTATGCGCTATTCGTTGGCTGGTGTGTGCATGGAAGGTTCCCGTGCCCCACATGCAAGGGAGCTCTTGAGTTTCGTTGGCTTCAGGCCGATCGCAAGTTTTCTTGCTTCGACATGCATAGACAGTTCCTGAATCCTCGCCATAAGTTCAGGAAAGACAAGAAGAACTTCATCAGAGGTAGAGTTGTCAAAAACTCTGCACCACCTGCATTGACAGGCCAACAGACCCTGGATCAGTTAAACGCTCTCGAGCCAGATCCAGAGCGTCCAGGGTACTTCAAGGGGTATAATTCTAAGCACGCCTGGACTCACAAAACATGCTTATGGGATCTGCCTTACTTCAAAGACCTCCTTTGCCCACACAACATCGACGTGATGCACACTGAGAAGAATATCGCCGAGGCACTTTTTGGTACATTGTTCGGCATAGATGGGAAGTCAAAGGATAATACTAAGGCTAGAGTCGATCTGGAGGCGCTATGTGATAGGCCGTTACAAAACATGAAAGAACCGAAAGGGAAGCAGAACTGGACGAAGCCAAAGGCATGGTTCAATCTTGGAAGGCCAGCTATGAGGGAAATTATCTTGTGGGTGAAAATGCAGTTGATGTTCCCCGATGGGTATGCAGCGAATCTACAGAGGGGAGCCAGTCTTGATAAATTGAAGATATTTGGTCTCAAGAGTCATGATTGGCACATATGGATTGAGCGGGTAATGCCGGTGATGTTGCGTGGCTTCATCCCTGAGGATGAATGGCTAGTACTGGCAGAACTCAGCTATTTCTTCCGTGTTCTTTGTGCGAAAGAACTATCGCCTGGCGTGCTAGAAGAAATGGAAGAGTTGGCGCCGGAGTTGATCTGCAAGTTAGAGAAGATCTTTCCACCGGGCTTCTTTAATCCAATGCAACATTTGATTTTGCATCTCCCGACCGAGGCAAGATTGGGGGGGCCCGTGCAAAATCATTGGTGCTACCCAACTGAGAGGATGCAGAAGACGCTTCGACAAAAATGTAAAAATAAACGTAGAATCGAAGCATCGATGGCTGAGGCATTCATCACTGAGGAGGCGGCAAACTTCGTGACAGCACACTACGAAGCCAAAAATCGTCATTTGCATAATCCGAAGCCTCGGTACAATGTTGACGACCCTAAAAAGGGTGGATCCAACCTCAGCCTATTCAAAGGGAATCTCGCACCAGCCAGTGTTTCAAATCCAGTATCTTTGGATAACGAACAATGGCGGACCATTTCTTTGTATATCTTCAACAACCTGATAGAAGTGCGGCCGTACATCGAGTATGTTCTCGGTACATAGTTTCACAACTTCTATTTCCTTTGAGCTGCTCTTATTCCTGGATATTTCATACAGTCGATACTTCGCCTTATTCTCGTATGGAGCGGTGATCCAAAAGGATTCTGTCGAAGAGTATGAGCTTCTCGCAAAGCAAGGAGGCGGCTATCCCGGTTTCATCTCTTGGTTCAAACAAACGGTAATTTCTATTAGACTTGTAGGCTAATTTGTAGGCGGCTATCCCGGTTTCATTCGCTAATTTGTGCGTAATGCAACAATCCTTTCATATTAAACTTGTAGGCTAATTCAGAGTCTATGGACGCCGAATTGAGACAAGTCGCTAATGGTTTTGACTATAAGGTC
Organism: Triticum aestivum; assembly: GCF_018294505.1. NCBI lineage: Eukaryota > Viridiplantae > Streptophyta > Magnoliopsida > Poales > Poaceae > Triticum > Triticum aestivum. Next base: position 175,168,376 of record NC_057799.1, read on the forward strand.
CGTTCATTTGACAAATACGACATCAACGGGTATCGCTTTCGTACCTATGGCAAAGAGCTATCTATGGCCGACCGAAAGTCTACAAATTGTTGTGTATGTGCTATCGGCGAAGGAGGTACCGAGTATTATGGGAGAGTTGAAGCAATTTATGAACTTCTATTCTATGGTGAAAACCCACCGAATGTCGTAGTCTTCAAATGTTATTGGTTTCAGCCGAAGGAGACTAGGACTCATGAACATATAGGGCTAGTTGAAATCAACCAAAGCACCCATTTAGATGTTCCTGATGTCTATATTACGGCTCAACAGGCGACCCAAGTATTCTTTCTACCGTGGGCTTGCCAAACTAATCCAAATCTGAAAGGTTGGGATGTCGTTTATGAAGTGCCGCCACGTGCTAGACTATCTCCCCCAAAGGAAGAGGATTATGAACCTCACATTAACCCAGACACATATGAAGGAGAATTCTTCCAAGAGACACGTCTTTCCAAAAAGCATTTCAAGAACCGCTATACTTCACCCCAAAACATTGAAGTAGATAGCGACAGTGAATCCGACATCACCCCAGAGGAGGAACAAGAAGAGCCGGAACAAGAAGAGGTTACTGCTGCGGATGACCTGTCATTGCTTGACCGATTACGTCAAGGTGGCCTTCCACATGTTGATGCCACTGAACCCTATGAGCCCGTCATTGATTATAGTGATGATGATGATTATGCATTTATTGATGATACTGATCGAGATTATTAGTAGTGTCAGGTATTAAATTTTTTAATCTTGTACTTGATGATGATACACTTAAGTGATACACATATTATTATTCATGTCGGTCTTTTTTTTATGTTGTGCTAATTTCGTTTACTGTTTGTCATGGCAGGTGTTGAAAGATGGTGGGCGCTGGTCGGGAGCGCGCCAAGGCCCCTTCTTCGTCGGCGCGTGGTCTGAGGTCTTCCATTCCAGACGCACCTCTCCGCCGAGCGTTGCTGGACAGTATGGCCACACCGCCAGGCCCTTCTTCGTCGACCACGGTGCCCAGCAGGGGACGAGGTAGGAAGAGAGGAGGTGGGGCACGTGGTCGCGGGAGAGGAGGTAGGGTGACTGCTACGGCGCCTTCCTCGCCGCCACCCCCAGCTGTTTCACCCGAGCACGTGACTGCTAGGGTGGACTCGTCCGAGGAGGAGGCTACACAGACTTCGGTCCACGAGCCTCCGGTCCATGGGTCTTGGGCCCACGAGCCTCGGGTCGACTGGCCTTCGGCCCACGAGAGTTCGGCCCACGAGACCCCGGAGGAGCACACGTCCGGATGGGGTACCTGGCCGGATCAGCCCGAGGAGCCGAGTGGCCATGCTGATGATGGCGGGGAGCCGACTGATCTTGAGGAGGAGGGGGGCACCGTCTACCAGCGTGGTGCTACACGGCTCCCGTCCGTGCCGGCGACCCGTGAGCAGAGGTGGTTGATTTTCCCTGATGGGGAGAGGTACGTAAGTGCATTTAATATTTTTGTACCTTCTGCATTCACGTTTCTTCAAATAACTAATGCGTTGGCCTTGTCATGCTGCAGGGGTTGGGACCACCATCATAGTGTCCGTCGGCCCAACTCCGTCCTTGGAGTTCTTTGCCGGCAAAACTTCCCGGGGTTTGTCACGTTGCCTGGTGAGGGTAGGCTTCCAGAGCTTGGATTGAGCTGGGAGCACTACGTGGCTGCCCCGGCCCCGCCGGATGAGATTATCGACGGTGTCGTGTGCGACACGAGGGCAGACATGGTGATCAGAAAGTTCTGGGTAATTTCTCCTTTACACATTTAAAAATCTTCAACTAGCTAGTTATTAATTGTACTAATCAATATTGTCTCATTTGATTGCAGACATTCTATAGGTGTGAGGAGGGATACGAGGAGGACGCGGCACATGTTATCGAGAACGTCTGCAAGCGCCTACTCCAGAACTTAAGGCACGAGGCTCGGGTGCAGGCTGTTCGAGACTACTACGCCTTGCGTGGTATCAAGAAGACCAAGCCGGCGTGCCGCGATAAGTTCCTGCGTAAGGAGCAGTACATGAAGGTAATTCTTAAGGCCTTCTACTTAAGTTCCTTCATTTAGTAATTCTTAGCCGTAGCGCTCAAGTTTCTATTTGCTAACTTAGGAGCCTCCGAGATGGTGTGCGGATCGGATGGATTGTTGGGAGGTGTTGGTCGATGAGTGGTGCTCAAAAGAATGGCTAGCCCTCCACAACGAGGCCAAGGACAAACGTGCCCAAATGGAAGGTGTGCCACACCATCACGGCAGCTCCAACTTATATCAGTTCGGGCGCAACTGGGTATGTGGTTTGCTTCATGATTCATGCAATTCATTCATCATGCTAGCTTGAGCCCTTTAATTACTAATTTTCATTGTTTCTCTCTTTCAGGCACGCCACAATAAGGCGGATAAGGTGCCAGAGGTGTACGACCTGTATGCCATGGCCCGCACTGCCTCTTTCAAGAAAGTCAAGGCTTTCTCTCAGTCTGACCTCGATGATGCAAACAACTTCACCAACATCTCCTCCCACAACAAGCTCGTGAGATATAGAGATGAGGGGAAGGCGAGGAAAGGGGAGGACTTTAACCCGAGCCAGGGTCCCATTGATCCAGAGCTGGTGATGATATCTGGTGGCGGGAGGTCCCATGGCTCCATAGCCATTGGAGATGGACTTATCCGTTGTCCTAGCACTCTCCCGGAGATCAAGGCGCGCCAGTCGAGCTCCGCTCCTGAGATAAGGCCTCGTGAACGGCCAGTGCAACTTGCCATCAAGGTTAGTGATACGTACTCAGTTATCTTTCTCCATTACATTGTGTGCGCTTCCATCAATGATTACAAATGGTCATGTGAGTGGTGTTGCAGGCTGCTATACAGACTGAGAGAGATAGAACGGAGAAACTTCTGGCGGAGGCGGCGGAGAGGCAGCGGGAGATGGAGGAGAGGACGAGAAAGATGATGGAGGAGGAGAGGACACGGAATGACATGCAGGCAAGGGCCATGTACGAGCTCCTTGTGGTAAGTTTCTTCTGCAGATTACTTGCTAGTCTTAACATTTGAGTCTCATTACTAACTAGTATGACTCTGTTGTGAAAACCAAATGTGCAGCATGTGTGCGAGAAGTCCGGTCAGCCCGCTCTGCCGATGCCAGTGATTGCTCCTGGGAGCACGGTGAGTTTAATTTGAATGGACATTACTTGCTAGTCTTAACATTTGAGTGTCATAATGCTAACGAGACATTGGAAATGATCTTTGGTGCAGCTTAACTCCAGAAACGCATCGCACGCTCCTTCTCCAGGTAGCGGCACTAGCCACCCCGCTCCTACACCTCCCTGATCACGGTAAGTTTCTCTAGTGTTTTGCTTAACAAATGCATAAAGACCTAGACTTAGCTTTATTTCCTCCAATATGCTTACCATAATGACCTAGAGTTAGCTTCTTTTCCTCCAAAATGACCCATTTTACCTAGATTAGCTCCTAAATGATCCAGTTTACCTACGTTAGCTTTAAAATGGCCCATTTCACCTAGGTTAACTCCAAAATGACCCATCTTACCTAGGTTATCTCATAAACGATCCATTTCAACTAATTTAGCTCATAAACGATCCATTTCACCAAGTTAGCTAAAAAACGATCCATTTCACCTAAATTAGCTCTTAAATGATCCATTTCACCTAAGTTAGCTCAAAAAGATCCATTTCAACTAAATTAGCTCATAAATGATCCATTTCAACAAAGTTAGCTCAAAAAGATCCATTTCAACTAAGTTAGCTCATAAATGATCCATTTCAACAAAGTTAGCTAAAAACGATCCATTTCAACTAAGTTAGCTCATAAATGATCCATTTGACCTAAGTGAGCTAAAAAACGATCCATTTCACCTTAGTTACCTCAAAAACGATCCATTTGACCTTAGTTAGCTCATAAACGACCCATTTCAACTTAGTTAGCTCATATATGATCCATTTCACGTAAGTTAGCCCATAAATGACATACTCTTCTTGTTCTAGTCACCTATTTCTAACTTTCTTATTTTTCATTTTGCAGATTTCATTCACTTGACGAAAGCTTGCATAGATGGAGTGCTCCTTATCCCTTTCTCTGTTTCTTTTGTATCGTTGAACTATGCATGTATCGTTGGATGAAACTATTGTAATATATATGGTTGGATGCCTCTATGTTGAACTTGCTATGTATGATGGAACTATGCATGGAACTATGTATGATGAAGTTATGTGTTGGATATCTTATATGTTTGCTCTGTAATGGCCTTGTGAAATATATCTATATATGTCATATATATTTGTGATGAAAATTGTTGGATTTAATAAAAAACAGAAAAAGAGCCAATATGCAGGCTCTTTGCCGTCTGCCACCGACGGCAAAGGGCTCTTTGCCGTCTGCCGCGGACGGCAAAGAGGCCACGTGGCATCCAGCTGTGCTTCCTGGGAGCTGACCCATTTGGTCAATTTGCCTACAGTGGCAGACGGCAAAGAGTAAAAGAGTTTGCTGTCAGCGGCAGACGGCAAAGGCCTGCCATGTGGTGACGTGTAGATGACATCATACGGCGGACGGCAAAGGCACTAGAAAGTTTGCCGTCCGCTGGCGGACGGCAAAGGCACTAGAAAATTTGCCGTCCGCTCGCGGACGGCAAAGGCCTGCCGTTAGCCACTTAACGGACTGAGAGCACAATTTTTGCCGTCCGCGGCTGACGGCAAAGGGCCTTTGCCGTCAGCCGCCAGGAAGCAGACGGCAAAGTAGCTGTTTACCGTAGCCTACTTTGCCGGAGCCTTTTGCCGTCCGCGGCTGACGGCAAAGGCCTTTGCCGTCCGCCGTTCATGCCTTTGCCGTCCGCCGTGGCAGACGGCAAAATAGCTGATTCCTGTAGTGATTAGAGAATGATGTGATTGACTTGACCCATTCCGTTAGCTTAGCACTTGATCGTTTAGTATGTTGCTATTGCTTTCTTCATGACTTATACATGTTCCTATGACTATGAGATTATGCAACTCCCGAATACCGGAGGAACACTTCGTGTGCTACCAAACGTCACAACGTAACTGGGTGATTATAAAGGTGCTCTACAGGTGTCTCTGATGGTGTTTGTTGAGTTGGCATAGATCGAGATTAAGATTTGTCACTCCGATTGTCGGAGAGGTATCTCTAGGCCCTCTCTGTAATGCACATCATTATAAGCCTTGCAAGCAATGTGACTAATGAGTTAGTTGCAGGATGATGCATTACAGAACGAGTACAGAAACTTGCCGGTAACGAGATTGAACTAGGTATTGAGATACCGATGATCGAATCTCGGGCAAGTAACATACCGATGACAAAGGGAACAACATATGTTGTTATGCGGTTTGACCGATAAAGATCTTCATAGAATATGTAGGAACCAATATGAGCATCCAGGTTCCACTATTGGTTATTGACCGGAGATGAGTCTCGGTCATGTCTACATAGTTCTCGAACCCATAGGGTCCGCACGCTTAACGTTCGGTGATGATCTGTATTATGAGTTTATGTGTTTTGATGTACCAAAGATATTTCAGAGTCCCGGATGTGATCACGGACATGACGAGGAGTCTCGAAATGGTCGAGACATAAAGATCGATATATTGGACGACTATATCCGAACACCGGAAGTGTTCCGGGTGGTTTCGGGTAGAACCGGAGTGCCGGAGGGGTTACCGGAACCCCCCGGGAGAACTAATGGGCCACATGGGCCTTAGTGGAAAGAGAGAGGGCCGTCTAGGGCAGGCCGCGTGCCCCCTCCCCCTCTGGTCCAAATTGGACTAGGGAGGGGGGGGTGCCCCCCTTTCCTTCTCCCTCTCCTCCGTCCTTTCCCCCTCCTAGTAGGAGTAGGAAAGGGGAGTCCTACTCCTACTAGGAGGAGGACTCCTCCTCTCCTGGCGTGCCACAAGGGCCGGGTGGCCTCCCCCCTTGCTCCTTTATATACGGGGGCAGGGGTCACCCTAGAAGACACAACAGACATTGTCTTAGCCGTGTGCGGTGCCCCCTCCACCATAATCCACCTCGGTCATATCATTGTTGTGCTTGGGCAAAGCCCTGCGCCGGTAGCTTCATCATCACAGTCATCACGCCGTCGTGCTGACGAAGCTCTCCCTCGACACTCTGCTGGATCGTGAGTTTGTGGGACATCACCGAGCCAAACGTGTGCAGATCGCGGAGGTGCCGTACTTTCGGTACTAGGATCGGTCGATCATGAAGATGTACGACTACATCAATCGCGTTGTCATAACGCTTCCGCTTATGGTCTACGAGGGTACGTAGAAAACACTCTCCCCTCTCGTTACTATGCATCACCATGATCTTGCGTGTGCGTAGGAAAATTTTGAAATTATTGCGTTCCCCAACAGACACAAGAGACTCTTTGTTATTTGGTTGCAGGGTTGTTTGAGAGAGACCATCGTCATCCTACGCCTCCCACAGATTGATAAACCTTGGGTCATCCACCTGAGGGAAATTTGTTACTGTCCTACAAACCTCTGCACTTGGAGGCCCAACAACGTGTACAAGAAGAAGGTTGTGTAGTAGACATCAAGCTCTTTTCTGGCGCCGTTGCTGAGGAGGCTAGGTAAGTGGCACTAACACCCTGTCAACTAAGCTCTTTTCTGGCGCCGTTGCCGGGGAGGTTAGTGCTTGAAGGTATATCTTTAGATCTTGCAATCGAATCTTTTTGTTTCTTGTTTTATCACTAGTTTAGTCTATAAAAGAAAACTACAAAAAAATGGAATTGAGGGTGCCTCATATGCTTCATCTTTTTAATGTCTTTCGTGAAAATGATGGAAAGGAAAATTGTGCCCAAGTGCTAGAAGAAGAATGCATTAAAATGTTTGGCACTAAATCTTTGAATGATGAGCATGATTGCAATGTTGTTAGTATGAACTCTTTGAATATCCATAGTACTAATGATGATTGCACTAGTCATGATGAAAATGTCTCTTATAAGCATGCCAACTTTTGTGGAGTACATAGAGTTTGCAAGTAGACACCACATAGGGAAGATAGATTTTGCAAGAGGCATAAGTATTTAGAAACTAAATGGTTGCAATAAAGGCTAGATGTTTGTGCTGAAAATTTAAATTTTCTTAGCCATCCTTGTGAACTTTGCAATGAACATGGTCATTTAAATATCCAATGCAAATTGTTTCATGATCGAATCATGTCCAAAAATTGCGATGACTTAATTTCCCTTGCGCATCATAATGAACTTAGTTTTCTTATGGGTTATGAAGAAATGAAATGTATAACTAAGGATATTCCATAATTTGCCCTTGAGACAGTTCTTGATTTTGATCTAGAGGAAATTTATATCTATTGTGCGGTGAATTGCATTGAAAATCCTTATGTTGCCAATTACATAAAGACAAGAAAACAAATAGAAGATGAAGAGAATACTAATGAAAGGGAAGAGACTTCCCAATATCCTCCTATTATTTCTTATGATGAATCGGGTAACGAGGAGGAGCCTTCTATTCAACAAATCTCATTAATAAGGAGCTCCAAAAAGAGGATTAAACCCACACATGATGCGAAGAAGAAAAAGAAAAGATGGAGAAGCAAAGGTAAAAAGGCATCCCTCCCAAATGATGTTGCTCCTACTACTCATTGTGATGATAATAGTTGCTATACTATTGCGGCTATCCATACTATTAATGATGAGAGTGATTATGCTTATGATATGAAAAGGCCCAAGCTTGGGGATGATATGTTTGATGAGAATGACATGTTTGAGAATTTATTTGCTGCAATTAATGTTTGTCCCAAGCTTGGGGATGCTATGTTTAATGAAGATGACATTTTTAGTCTCCCAAGTTTTGATGAGCAAATTTATTATGATGATAGCATGACCCCTATTTATGATGATTATATTGATGAAAGTGGGTTTGGAAGAGTATCAACTTTTGGAAGTAATGATCCCACTATTTTGGAGGATGTTGAATATTATTGTGATAATTATAAAAGTGGATTTGGAGAGGTCATAACTTTATTTAGTAATGATTCCACTATCTTTGTAAGTGCATCTAGTGCCCCTTAGTGATTTTGGTGTATTGAAGACTTATAGGTTAAGGAATAATGTGTTTGTGAGTGTACACAGGTCTATAAGTCTATGAGGAGTTTGATATTTACAGAGAAAATCGACCCCGAAAAATGAATGTCTTCGACTGAAGACTTTGGATTTCTGAAGACTTTGAAAGTGAAGAAATTGGTGTGACCATGAAGACTTGGTATTCATGCGAGGAACATGAAGCGTGAAGACTTTTGTTTTCGTAGTTTCATTTTCTCTTTCTTGAGTCATAGGAAACACCGTACTGTTAAAGGGGGTCGAGGAAATACTAAGGAAAAATTTCCAAGTGATGCTCATCTCAAAATCCTACACCTACCAATCCCTTCGAGTGAAGCCATTGGAAATCTCATACAGTTTAGTCAATTTCTTCAGTGACAGAGACGAAGTTCTTCTGGTCTCTGAGGAATTTGTTCTGACTAAGGATTTAGGAATTCGCCAGTGCGGATTGCCTACAAGTGAGGAACATGATAGCCCTGAGGAATTTGATAGTCAAATTTCCGACCGTTGTTGTGCTATGCGCCAGCTATCCCAAAATATCTTACCCACCTAACGGTCATATCATTGAAGGGCATTTATGTCTTATCATGTTGGGCTGCTCCCTAGGCTATAAATAGCCGCCCCCTACAACCACTAGCTGGTTGGCTGCTCCGAGAGAAACTGACACTTGTCATTTGAGAGCATCCCATCCTCCTAGGACTTTGAGCAAAAATCATCAAGTGAGGAAACCCAAACCCAAACACCTTCAAACCCAAAGTGATTGAGCATCACTGAAGAGATTGATCCTGCGTGGATCCGACGCTTGTTACCTTTGAAGACTGTGCATCTTCCAGATGGTTAGGCGTCATGGTGTGAGCATCCAAGAGGAAATTGTGGGTCGCCGAGTGACCGAGTTTGTGAAGGTTTGGAAGTCACGTGAAGACTTACCACGAGTGATTGGGTGAGGTCTGTGTGACCTTAGCTCAAGGAGAATACGGTGAGGACTGTGTGTCCTCGGGTTTAAATACCTAGCCGCTCCAACCAGACGTACAACTATCACAACTGTTGGAACTGATCTACCAAATCATTATCTTCACGAAGCCAACTGGTTCTATTCCCTCAACTCTTCCATTTCCTCATTATTGTGTTGTGTGCTTGTTCATATCTGTTTGAAGACTTTGACTGAAGACTTTCTCAATTTCCTCAGTTCAATTTCTTTAGTCTGTTTGTCTTCTTCCTGTCTATCCTGTGTTTACGCTTTCTGTACTCTGTGTTTGTTTTCATTTCATCATGATGACCATGCTTATGTTCTATTATGTTTGCATCTGAGTACTTATTCCGCTACAAGTAGTTCTTCGTTTAGGAATTTCCTCACCCTGGAATTCCTCAGTGAAGAATTCATAAAAATCGCCTATTCACCCCCCTCTAGTCGATATAACGCACTTTCAATTGGTATTAGCGCAAGGTACTCCCTTGTTCTATGTGATTTTGGTTTAACCGCCTGGAGTTTTAGTTATGTCGACCGCATGTATGATCAAGGTCTCTGCTGGGTGTCCCACCTTCGATGGACGGACTACCCCTACTGGAAGAATTAGATGCGAATGCATCTTGAGGCAATTAATAACAATCTTTGGTATGTTGTGGAAAATGGTGTTTCCTCTGTCACACCTTCTATGAGTGCTGCTGATGTGAAGAGATTCAAGCAACTCGATTCTCAAGCGAAGAACATCATATGTGGCCATCTGAGTAAAGGGCAGTATGGCAGAGTGAGTGCTTTGGAAACTGCTAAGTTATTTGGGATAGGCTGTCCAAAGTAAATGAAGGAGTCTCAACATAGCGTGACTCTCGAGTTGACGTTCTTCGCAATCTCTTCAACCACTTCAAAAGACTAGACAATGAGAATGTTCAGCAGACCTTTGATCGCCTCACTGACATCTCAAATGAGCTTCAAGCACTTGGTGCCACTGACATCACCGACCATGAGGTGGTGAAGAAATTGCTGAGATCGCTTGATTCCTCATTTGATACTCTAGCACTGATGATACAGGAATGTGGAGACTACAAGTCACTTGATCCCGCTGATATGCTCGAAAGGCTAAACACTCATGAGTTCCAGCTTGCTGAGCAGAGATATCTCTATGGTCGAGCTATGGCAGATCACGCGCTCTGAAGGCCAAGGCAGTGTCTGAATCTGAAGGTGAAGATTCTGGTAGCAGCCTTGGTGATCCTGAAGAACTGAGCCAGGAGCTAGCAATGCTCGTGAAGAAATTCCAGAAGTTCTCAAGGCGTGGTCGTTTTGGAAAATCCTCAAGAAGTGATGATTCCTCATCCCGTGACTACAAGAAGAGTATGCCACAAATGCAAGAAACCTGGTCACTACATTCAAGACTGTCCTCGGTGGGAAAAGGAATCAAAGAAGAAGAAATACAAGGATTACAGTTCTGATGACTCAAAGAAGAAGAAATACAAGGATTACAGTTCTGATGACTCAAAGAAGAAGAAGAAATCTTCAAAGTCTTCATCATCAAAATCCTCAAAGTCTTCATCTCACAAGAAGAGCAGCTCCAAGAAGGCTCGGGCATTCATTGGCAAGGAAATGGACTCTGAAGCTGAATCTGAGGAACATGAGGAAGAGGAGGCATCTAAGGAGTGCTACCTCTTGAGCACTGCGTTGGTTTTCCCTTGAAAAGGAAAGGGTGATGCAGCAAAGTAGCGTAAGTATTTCCCTTCGTTTTTGAGAACCAAGGTATCAATCCAGTAAGAGGCCACGCACGAGTCCCTCGCACCTACACAAACAAATAAATCCTCACAACCAACGCGATAAGGGGTTGTCAATCCCTACATGGTCACTTACGAGAGTGAGATCTGATAGATATGATAAGATAATATTTTTGGTATTTTTATGATAAAGATGCAAAGTAAAATAAAAGCAAAATAAAAGGCAACAGAAATAGCTTGTTGATGGAAGATTAATATGATGGAAAATAAACCCCGGGGCCATAGGTTTCACTAATGGCTTCTCTTAAGAGCATAAGTATTTACGGTGGGTGAACAAATTACTGTTGAGCAATTGACAGAATTGAGCATAGTTATGAGAATATCTAGGTATGATCATGTATATAGGCATCACTTCCGAGACAAGTAGACCGACTCCTGCCTACATCTACTACTATTACTCCATACATCGACCGCTATCCAGCATGCATCTAGAGTATTAAGTTCATAAGAACAGAGTAACGCTTTAAGCAAGATGACATGATGTAGAGGGATAAACTCATGCAATATGATATAAACCCCATCTTGTTATCCTCGATGGCAACAATACAATATGTGCCTTGCTGCCCCTACTGTCACTGGGAAAGGACACCGCAAGATTGAACCCAAAGCTAAGCACTTCTCCCATTGCAAGAAAGATCAATCTAGTAGGCCAAACCAAACTGATAATTCGAAGAGACTTGCAAAGATAACCAATCATACATAAAAGAATATAGAGAAGATTCAAATATTGTTCATAGATAAACTTGATCATAAACCCACAATTCATGGGTCTCAACAAACACACCGCAAAAGAAGATTACATCGAATAGATCTCCAAAAGAGAGGGGGAGAACATTGTATTGAGATCCAAAAAGAGAGAAGAAGCCATCTAGCTAATAACTATGGACCCGAAGGTCTGAGGTAAACTACTCACACATCATTGGAGAGGCTATGGTGTTGATGTAGAAGCCCTCCGTGATTGATGCCCCCTCCGGTGGAGCTCCGGAACAGGCCCCAAGATGGTATCTCACGGGTACATAAGGTTGCGGCGGTGGAATTAGGTTTTTGGCTCCGTCTCTGGTAGTTTGGGGGTACGTTGGTATATATAGGAGGAAGGAGTACGTCGGTGGAGCAACACGGGGCCCACGAGGGTGGAGGGTGCGCCCAGGGGGGTAGGCGCGCCCCCCTACCTCATGGCTTCCTAGTTGATGTCTTGACGTAGGGTCCAAGTCCTCTGGTTCACGTTCGTTCCGAAAATCACGTTCCCGAAGGTTTCATTCCGTTTGGTCTCCGTTTGATATTCTTTTTCTGCGAAACTCTGAAATAGGCAAAAACAGCAATTCTGGGCTGGGCCACCGGTTAATAGGTTAGTCCCAAAAATAATATAAAAGTGTATAATAAAGTAATGTCCAAAACAGAATATAATATAGCATGGAACAATAAAAAATTATAGATACGTTGGAGACGTATCAAGCATCCCCAAGCTTAATTCCTGCTCGTCCTCGAGTAGGTAAATGATAAAAAATAGAATTTTTGATGTGGAATGCTACTAGGCATAATTTCAATGTAATTCTTCTTAATTGTGGTATGAATATTCATATCCGAAAGATTCAAGATAAAAGTTCAATATTGACATAAAAATAATAATACTTCAAGTATACTAACTAAGCAATTATGTTTTCTCAAAATAACATGGCCAGAGAAAGTTCATCCCTACAAAATCATATAGTTTAGTCATGCTCCATTTTCGTCACACAAGAATGCTCTCATCATGCATAACCCCGATGACAAGCCAAGCAATTGTTTCATACTTTAGTAATCTCAAACTTTTTCAACTTTCACGCAATACATGAGCGTGAGCCATGGATATAGCACTATGGGTGGAATAAAATATAATGATGGGGGTTATGTGGAGGAGACAAAAAAGGAGAAAGTCTCACATCAACGAGGCTAATCAATGAGCTATGGAGATGCCCATCGATTGATGTTAATGCAAGGAGTAGGGATTGCCATGCAACGGATGCACTAGAGCTATAAATATATGAAAGCTGAACAAAAGAAACTAAGTGGGTGTGGATCCAACTTGCTTGCTCATGAAGACCTAGGGCACTTGAGGAGGCCCATTGTTGGAATATACAAACCAAGTTCTATAATGAAAAATTCCCACTGGTATATGAAAGTGATATCATAGGAGGCACTCTATCATGAAGATAATGGTGCTACTTTGAAGCACAAGTGTGGTAAAAGGATAGTAGCATTGTCCCTTCTCTCTTTTTCTCTCATTTTCCTTTTTTGGGCCTTCCTTTTTTATGGCCTTTCTCCTTTTTTATTCCTCACTTGGGACAATGCTCTAGAAAATGATGATCATCACACTTCTATTTATTTACAACTCAATGATTACAACTCGATACTAGAACAAAGTATGACTCTATATGAATGCCTCCGGCGGTGTACCGGGATATGCAATGAACCAAGAGTGACATGTATGAAAGAATTATGAATGGTGGCTTTGCCCTAAATACTATGTCAACTACATGATCATGCAAAGCAATATGACAATGATGAACGTGTCATGATAAACGGAACGGTGGAAAGTTGCATGGCAATATATCTCAGAATGGCTATGGAAATGCCATAATAGGTAGGTATGGTGGCTGTTTTGAGGAATATATGAGGAGGTTTATGTGTGAAAGAGCGTATCATATCATGGGGTTTGGATGCACCGGCGAAGTTTGCACCAACTCTCAATGTGAGAAAGGGCAATGCACGATACTGAAGAGGCTAGCAATGATGGAAAGGTGAGAGTGCGCATAATCCATGGACTCAACATTAGTCATAAAGAACTCACATACTTATTGCAAAAATCTACAAGTCATAAAAAACCAAGCACTACGCGCATGCTCCTAGGGGGATAGATTGGTAGGAAAAGACCATCGCTCGTCCCCGACCGCCACTCATAAGGAGGACAATCAAAGAACACCTCATGTTTCAAATTTGTTACATAACGTTTACCATACGTGCATGCTACGGGACTTGCAAACTTCAACACAAGTATTTCTCAAATTCACAACTACTCAACTAGCACAACTTTGATATCACTACCTCCATATCTCAAAACAATCATCAAGCATCAAACTTCTCTTAGTATTCAATGCACTCATAAGAAAGTTTTTACTAGTCTTGAATACCTAGCATATTAAGATTATTTAAGCAAATTACCATGCTGTTTAAGAATCTCAAAATAATATAAGTGAAGCATGAGAGAATAATAGTTTCTATAAAACAAATCCACCACCGTGCTCTAAAAGATATAAGTGAAGCACTCGAGCAAAAACTATATAGCTCAAAAGATATAAGTGAAGCACATAGAGTATTCTAATAAATTCCAAATCATGTGTGTCTCTCTCAAAAGGTGTGTACAACAAGGATGATTGTGGTAAACTAAAAAGCAAATAATCAAATCATACAAGACGCTCCAAGCAAAACACATATCATGTGGTGAATAAAAATATAGCTCCAAGTAAAGTTACCGATGGAAGTAGACGAAAGAGGGGATGCCTTCCGGGGCATCCCCAAGCTTTGGCTTTTGGTGTCCTTAGATTATCTTGGGGTGCCATGGGCATCCCCAAGCTTAGGCTCTTGCCACTCCTTGTTCCATAATCAATCAAATCTTTACCCAAAACTTGAAAACTCCACAACACAAAACTTAACAGAAAATCTCGTGAGCTCCGTTAGCGAAAGAAAACAAAAGACCACTTCAAGGTTCTGTGATGAACTCATTCTTTATTTATATTGGTGTTAAACCTACTGTATTCCAACTTCTCTATGGTTTATAAACTATTTTACTAGCCGTAGATTCATCAAAATAAGCAAACAACACACGAAAAACAGAATCTGTCAAAAACAGAACAGTCTGTAGTAATCTGTAACTAACGCAAACTTTTGGAACTCCAAAAATTCAGACAAAATAGGAAGACCTAGAAAATTTGTTTATTGATCAGAAGAAATTGGAATCAATATTTTATCACGTTCTGGTGATTTTTAACAATTATTTTCATGAACAGAAAGTTTCTGGAATTTTCTGCAAGATCAAATAACTATCATCCAAGAAGATCCTATAGGTTTAACTTGGCACAAACACTAATTAAAACATAAAAATACATCTAACCAGAGGCTAGATCAAAGATTTATTCAACGACAGAAAGGAAATATATTGGGTTGTCTCCCAACGAGCGCTTTTCTTTAAAGCCTTTAGCTAGGCATTGATAATTTTAATGATGCTCACATGAGAGACAAGAATCTAAGCACAAAGAGAGCATCATGAAACACGTGACAAACACATCTAAGTCTAACATACTTCCTATGCATAGGCATCTTATAGGCAAACAAATTATCATAGCAAGCAAAAACTAGCATATGCAAGGAAGCGGAAAGAAACAATAGCGATCTCAACATAACGAGAGGTAATTTATTATCATGAAAATTTCTACGACCATATTTTCCTCTCCCATAATAATTACATGTGGTATCATAAGTAAATTCAACAAAATAGCTATCACATAAAATATTTTCAACACGATCCACATGCATGCAAAGTTGACACTCTTCCGAAATAGTGGGATTAACATTAACTAAAGTCATGACCTCTCCAAACCCACTTTTATCAAAAAATTCATAAGATTGAATATTCTCCAAATATGTGGGATCTAAAGTTGACACTCTTCCAAACCCACTTTCAATATTATTGCAAACAATATTATCAATCTCATATTCATCATGGGGATTAAATAAATTTTCAAGATCAAAGGAAGAATCACCCCAATCATGATCATTGCAACAAGTAGTAGACATAGCAAAACTAGCATCCCCAAGCTTAGGGATTTGCATATTATTAGCACAATTGACATCAAGAGAATTTATAGTAAAATCATTGAAATCATGCTTTTCATCGAGGGAACTATCAAGCATGGGTGCAATAGCAACAATCTCATTTTTAACATAAGGAACTATAGCAAATTCGTCTTCATAAATATTGGCATCATGGCCACAAGAATAGCAAGCATCATGTTCATCAAGGGATATTTCAACCAAATCATCGGAATCATCATTATCTATAGATTCATGCATATCATTATTTTCTTCCAAAGCAACGGTCATTCTTTCAATAAATTCTTGGACATAGACATTATGATTAAAGTTTTCATTGCAATATTTAAGTATGACGGAATTTTCAGATTTGTTGAGAGTAAAATCATACTGTTCAATCAAAGAAGCAACTTCATGAGCACCCTTAAAAACGACAAATTCTTCAATTTGTTCGATATCATAGTAACTATAAACACCCTTTGCATAAGAAGATAAGATTTCATTATCATTGAACTCACATAGGTAGGGAAGGTGTTTTTTAGGGTTCTTAGAGCAAAAGGTAAAATCACACATTTCACAAAGATTCCAAGCATAGCATAGCAATTTGTTTATTTGATTCCATAAGAGTCTCCCTTTTTCAGACAAACGGTGACGCACAAAATGAGCATGCTCATCTAAAGATTTCCCATCAACTAGGCTAGTTGGGGTTTCAGCACGAGCGCATAAGGATCGAAGATGATCCAAGTAAAACACTTCAAGTGGATCCATATCGATAGATTTTTAGCAAGCAAAGATGCAAGCAAATAGAAGGCACGTGGAAACACAAACAGAAAGGCATACGGGAAGAAGGCGAATAAAACGGCAAGGGTGAAGTGGGGGAGAGGAAAACGAGAGGCAAATGGCAAATAATGTAATGCGGGAGATAAGGGTTTGTGATGGGTACTTGGTATGTTGACTTTTGCGTAGACTCCCCGGCAACAGCGCCAGAAATCCTTCTTGCTACCTCTTGAGCACTGCGTTGGTTTTCCCTTGAAGAGGAAAGGGTGATGCAGCAAAGTAGCGTAAGTATTTCCCTCGGTTTTTGAGAACCAAGGTATCAATCTAGTAGGAGGCCACGCACGAGTCCCTCGCACCTACACAAACAAATAAATCCTCGCAACCAACGCGATAAGGGGTTGTCAATCCCTACACGGTCACTTACGAGAGTGAGATCTCATAGATATGATAAAATAATATTTTTGGTATTTTTATGATAAAGATGCAAAGTAAAATAAAAGGCAACGGAAATAGCTTGTTGATGGAAGATTAATATGATGGAAAATAGACCCGGGGGCCATAGGTTTCACTAGTGGATTCTCTCAAGAGCATAAGTATTTACGGTGGGTGAACAAATTACTGTTGAGCAATTGACAGAATTGAGCATAGTTATGAGAATATCTAGGTATGATCATGTATATAGGCATCACGTCCGAGACAAGTAGACCGACTCCTGCCTGCATCTACTACTATTACTCCACACATCGACCGCTATCCAGCATGCATCTAGAGTATTAAGTTCATAAGAACAGAGTAACGCTTTAAGCAAGATGACATGATGTAGAGGGATAAACTCATGCAATATGATATAAACCCCATCTTGTTATCCTCGATGGCAACAATACAATACGTGCCTTGCTGCCCCTACTGTCACTGGGAAAGGACACCGCAAGATTGAACCCAAAGCTAAGCACTTCTCCCATTGCAAGAAAGATCAATCTAGTAGGCCAAACCAAACTGATAATTCGAAGAGACTTGCAAAGATAACCAATCATACATAAAAGAATTCAGAGAAGATTCAAATATTGTTCATAGATAAACTTGATCATAAACCCACAATTCATCGGTCTCAACAAACACACCGCAAAAGAAGATTACGTCGAATAGATCTCCACAAGAGAGGAGGAGAACATTGTATTGAGATCCAAAAAGAGAGAAGAAGCCATCTAGCTAATAACTATGGACCCGAAGGTCTGAGGTAAACTACTCACACATCATCGGAGAGACTATGGTGTTGATGTAGAAGCCCTCCGTGATCGATGCCCCCTCCGGCGGAGCTCCGGAACAGGCCCCAAGATGGGATCTCACGGGTATAGATGGTTGCGGCGGTGGAATTAGGTTTTTGGCTCCGTCTCTGGTAGTTTGGGGGTACGTAGGTATATATAGGAGGAAGGAGTACGTCGGTGGAGGAACAGGGGGCCCACGAGGGTGGAGGGCGCGCCCAGGGGGGTAGGCGCGCCCCCCTACCTCGTGGCTTCCTGGTTGATATCTTGACATAGGGTCCAAGTCCTCTGGATCACGTTCGTTCCGAAAATCACGTTCCCAAAGGTTTCATTCCGTTTGGACTCCGTTTGATATTCTTTTTCTGCAAAACTCTGAAATAGGCAAAAAACAGCAAGTCTGGGCCGGGCCTCCGGTTAATAGGTTAGTCCCAAAAATAATATATAAGTGTATAATAAAGCCCAAAAATGTCCAAAACAGAATATAATATAGCATGGAACAATCAAAAATTATAGATACGTTGGAGACGTATCAAGGAGTCAGAATCTGGTGTGGCGAGCCTAGCCCTCGCTACTGCGTTCGTCAGCAAGTCCATCTTCAACTCTGAAGAAAATGGCTTCACCAACAAGGCTGACGAAGGCGATGATGACTACGCTCCCACCTATTGCTTCATGGCAGAGGGTGCCAAGGTACTCAAATATCCCTCCTCTGAATCAAGTGAGGATGAATCTGATGAAAACCTCAAGCCTAGCTACTCTAAACTTGCTAAGATTGTTGTGAAACAACAAAAGGCTTTTGAAAAGGTTCAAAACATGCTAGACAAAAGTGATGATATGTTGGGTGAAGAAATGGATCGCACTAAAACTTTGACTGAAAATCTTCAGAGACTTCAGTCCAAGTTTGACAATCTTCAAAGTCATCATAACACTCTCTTATCTGATCATGAGAAGCTTTCTTATGAATTTCTTCAAAGAAAGCAAGATCTTGATAAGCTAAGGGAGAGTTATGAAGATCTACAGAAGGAGCGTGATTCATTACTTGCTCAACAAATCAGCGTTGCTCAGGAAGAATTCATTCCTCCATGTTTGAAGTGCATTGAACGTGAATCTGCTAATTCTTCACCTGAATGTTCAAATGCTTCTACTGCTACAATTTCTTCACCTGTCTCTGCTATCACTAATTACTCATCTGAGGATATTGCTAGTATCACTAACGATGCATGGCTGAAGGAATTGTATATGACAGGCATGTACAAAAGCCTCAAAGGGCATCAGTCTCTTTGTGATGTGCTTAAAAAGCAGATCCTCAACAGGAACCCTAGGAAAGAGGGTATTGCCTTTGAGAGGAAACTCAATGCCGATGGAACATACTGGAAGCCTGGGCAGTACCCCAAAACCTCATGGGTTGCTGCAAAGGGACCTCCAGTAGATCCATCTACTTTATCTGGCTTTACATGTGAATCTCCTCGTTCTACTGATGAGTCATTTGACTCAAACTATAAGCTGCTCAAAAATCAGAATGGTGAAGTATTTGCTAGATATGTTGGCACTAACTGCAGGAACGGTTCTCCTATGAAGAAAATCTGGGTTCCCAAAAGGTGCCTTGAAAGTCTTCAGGTGAATGTCATCATGACACCACCTGTGAAGAATAGGAACCCCAGATCAAATTCTTCTTACAGACCAAATTCTTCATATGGATCCAAGTCCTCATATGGACCGAATTCCTCACGTGGATCATATTCCTCAAAAGGATCAAAGTCCTCATATGGACATCATCGTGCTAACGCTTCAGTTTCGCAGGGAAGAACTAAGGGCTATGAATATGAGCATTATTCTTCTAACCATTATGTTCATAAGTCCTCGAAGAATTTCTCTGCTTATTCATATGCTCACCCTAACTCTTCTTATGTGAAACGAAGTGGACTGGCTTCTATGCCACCTTTCTCTTATGGAGCTCGCAGAATGATAAACTCTTTGCCACCCCTTTAGATGTGGGTGGTGAAGAAAATGAACTAATCTCTTATGCAGGGACAGGTCTCCAGACGAACTTAAACGTCTGAAGAATTTGCTGGAGACCTGAATATGCTTGAAAGGACGCAAGCTAATCATGAAGAAATGAACTTTCATTTCTCACGTCCTCATTCTGTTTTATCTATTCCATTGCTTGATGAAATTGATCTGATGAATTTGATGTCATATTCTTCACTGATGAAGTATATGAGTTCGTAAGCTGCACTAATTCATCTGCAGGTTGATCAACCCCAAAGCCACTGAATGGGTCCTCGATAGTGGATGTACAAATCACATGAGTGGTGACAAGAATCTATTGGTGGATGCTCCCTTATCTCCATCTCATCTGAAGCATATCACCTACACTGACAAAGCAAAAAGTAAGTGCAGGAAGTCTACAAACGATTTTCCTCGAGGGCTTCAACCAACTTCGGTGTGAAGATAAAGCACATCAGAAGTGACAATGGGACTGAGTTGAAGAATACTGGTCTTGATGACTATCTTGACGAACTTGGTGTCACTCATGAGTTATCTGCTCCTTATACTCCTTAGCAGAATGGCGTCGTGGAGCGCAAGAACAGGACTCTTGTTGAGATGGCTCGCACTATGCTTGATGAATACAAGACGCCTCGTCATTTCTGGATTGAGGCAATTGACACTGCATGCCACATTATCAACAGGGTATATCTTCATAAATTCTTCAAGAAGACTGCATATGAACTCCTCACTGACAAGCAACCCAATGTGAGTTATTTCAAAGTCTTCGGTGCTAAATGTTGGATTAGAGATCCTCATCACAATTCTAAATTTGCACCGAAAGCACATGAAGGTTTTATGCTTGGTTACGGAAAGGATTCGCACACCTACAGAGTCTTCAACAACGTCCACCACAAAGTTGTTGAAACTGTAGATGTGCGGTTCGATGAAACTAATGGCTCGCAAAGAGAGCACCTACCTCCTGTGCTAGATGAAAAATCACCTGAGGAAACCATCAAGTTCAAAGCTACTGAGGATGTCATTCCTACCGAAGAATCTGCTGAAGAAGTCATTCCAGAACGTGAAGAACATCATGCTGATGCACCTGAGGAAAATGGTGCTGAAGAAACTGCTGATCCAATTCCTCGACGGCAACCCGCTCATCCTCGCGTTGCAAATGAAGTGCAGATTGAGAAAATCATCAGTGACATCAACGCGCCAGGTCCTCTCACACGCTCAAAAGCTTCACATTTGTCTAACTTTTGTGGGAACTTTGCTTATGTCTCTATCACAGAGCCCACTAAGGTAGATGAAGCATTTCTGGAGCCTGAATGGATTCAAGTTATGCAAGAGGAATTACATCAATTCGAGCTCAACAACGTCTGGGAATTGGTCAAACTTCCAGATCCTCGCAAGCACAATATCATCGGCACAAAATGGATCTATCGCAACAAGCAAGATGAAAATGGCCTTGGTGTGAGGAATAAGGCACGGCTTGTAGCTCAAGGCTACACATAGGTTGAAGGAATTGATTTCGATGAAACTTTTGCACCTGTTGCTATACTTGAGGCTATTCGCATATTACTTGCTTATGCTAACCATCATTATATCACTTTATATCATATGGATGTGAAAAGTGCATTCCTCAATGGTAAGCTTGAGGAAGAAGTATACGTTGCTCAACCCCCAGGTTTTGAAGATCCAAAGCATCCTGACAAAGTCTTCAGACTCAATAAGGCCCTCTATGGCCTCAAGCAGGCCCCTCGGGCGTGGTATGATACTTTGAAGGAATTCCTCATGAAGAAAGGCTTCAAACCCGGTTCACTTGACCCTACTCTTTTCACTAAGTCTTATGATGGTGAATTGTTTGTGTGCCAAATTTATGTTGATGATATTATCTTTGGCTGTACTGACCAACGTTACAGTGATGAATTTGCCTATATGATGAGTGAAGAATATCAAATGTCTATGATGGGAGAATTGAAATTCTTCTTAGGTCTTCAAATTCGTCAACAGCACAATGGCATATTCATATATCAGGAGAAGTACCTCAAGGATGTACTGAGGAAATTCGGCATGCAAGATTGCAAAGGGGTAAAAATTCCAATGCCCACAAATGGCCATCTATGCACTGATAAAAATGGTATTGACTTCGATCAAAAGGTATACCGCTCCATGATTGGTTCTCTATTGTACTTATGTGCATCTAGGCCAGATATTATGCTTAGTGTTTGCATGTGTGCCCGATTTCAAGCTACACCGAAGGAATCACACCATAAGGTTGTGAAGCATATTCTTCAATATCTAGCTCAGACACCAACACTTGGATTATGGTATCCCAAGGGCTCGGCTTTTGATCTCATTGGATATTCAGACTCTGACTATGCTGGTGATCGTGTGGACCGCAAGTCAACATCAGGCACATGCCATTTCCTCGGACGATCCTTGGTCTGTTGGTCCTCGAAGAAACAAAACTGCGTATCACTGTCTACTGCTGAAGCTGAGTACATTGCTGCTGGTTCTTGCTGTGCTCAGTTGCTATGGATGAAGCAAACCCTCAAGGACTATGGTGTCAACGTGAAGAATGTGCCTCTCTACTGTGACAATGAGAGTGCCATCAAGATTGCTCATAACCCACTTCAGCACTCGAAGACAAAGCACATTCAGATTCGTCATCATTTTCTTCGTGATCATGTGTTGAAGGGCGACATTTTTATTGAGCATGTGAAGACTGAAGAACAGCTAGCCGATATCTTCACAAAGCCCTTGGATGAAAAGAGATTTAGCAAGTTGCGGTGTGAGCTAAATATCCTAGAATCTTCGAATGTCCTTTGAAAAGGACACACATCCTAACACTTATGCAAAATTGATGACTTAGATGTGCAACACACGAAGAAACGTTTTTCTTCAATCAATGAAGACTAACACTCTAGGTGTGAAGAAATTAACGAAGAATTTGATTCTCAGAGCCCTACGACAATTTTATGCGGTGTTTGACATCATCATTCTTATACGGTGGGTCACGCCACCACCAAAAGTTGAAAATCTTCAATTTGACTTTTTCCTCATTTTTGAATTTCTACTGTTGTTCAATTTCTTCAACTTTTCGATGTCTTCGCTCTTTCCGTTGTTGTTCTTCATTGACTATATACACACACACACACACACATATATATATATAGATATATATGAGTTTATGTCCTCTGCAACATTCACTTATTGCTAATTCTTCATGTTGCCTTTTCTGCTAAGTGAATGTGATCGGACCCTTCCCCCTCTATGCTAAACTCAACCCAGTCTATTCACAAATTATTCATATGCGTTCTATTTGAAACTCGTTCAAAATCTTCACTGTGTCCTTGTCAGCTGAAGAAGTTGCGAATGAAACATTAAAATTATCTTATCTGAATTTTAGGCTTTTGCCGCTCAAACCGTTCCACATTCCATGATGGATTTATCTATTCACCCACGATCTCACATGATCGCCACCTCTTAGTACGTGGGTGACACATGTCACACAAATGAGAAGGGTCAGGGGCACGTTCGTCCAATTTCTTCGGACGAGCGTTTTTTCACCTCGGCTATAAATACCCCTCCCCTCCTCACTTTGTTTTTTACTCCGCTCGACCTCACTCCCTCACTCGAGCTCTCCAAAACCTAGCGCCGCCGCTTTCCATCGTCGCCGGTGAGGAAGAGCTTCATTGCCTCGACCTCGTCGCCGTCGTACTCGTGCCGGCCACGGATTTCTTCACTCCGCCACCGCCGTAGCTGTCTTCCTCTGCCAAGTTAGGGCGTGGAAGGTCCAAACTGACGAACTTCTAAATCTACACTTCACAGTTCATCATGTTCTTCGTCAAGGGTAATTAAAAGTTACTTTTACTGCCCTTGTTGATTCTGATGTATTCTTCAAAATCTTCAAAAGGTGTTTATTCTTCAAATCTTCACACACTAGACACCTCACGTAACATCTGTTCTTGATCTGTTTCCCTAAGAAACATTTTTCTTCAAGATTCCTCAATTGTATGGATTTTCAATCTGTACAACTCTGGAACCTAAGTCAAAGAGCGCTTAGTGAAATTCCTCAAGACTCATCTGGTCAAATTCCTCAAACTTGTTCTTTTTGCAAAAACTTCTAAGAACGCATATGACCTCTCCAAATTCTTCGCAACTATATTCTGTTCACAGGTACACATGTCCGCTGCTGAATCACTAGGTTCTCATCAACTTAACTCATTTGCAGCGTTCCTCGAAGAAAAGTTGTGCACCTCATCTGAGAACTCAATTGTTCAGAATCCTCAGGTGAAGAAAATGACTGACGGCAAGAAACCTCAGAAGGGAGGGAAGAAACCTGAAGTCAACACTGTGTTCGAAATCCCTGGTGATATCTATGCAGGGTACTGCACACCCCCTGAGGAAACAAAGAATGAGCGCAAAGTGCGCATTCAGAAGATTGAAAGAAGATGGGCCAGAGAGTGGAGGGAGTATAGATATGTGACTCCAAAGTACATGAAGAAATTTGCAGTACACCCTCCATGCCCAAGACCTCCATTGGCACCGGGCCGAGAAGCTGATCCCTCTAGCAGAAGAGGTGAGGAATTTCCAAAGGAATGGCTAAGCATCAAGCCAAGCTGGCCAAAATGGCGAAAGAAGCAGTGAAGAAATTCAATGAAGATTCTGCTGCTACTGCTGTTGAGGCCTCTGCTAGCAAGCCTAAGAAGGCTATGCCCAAGAAGCCCGCACACAAGCCCAAGGCTTCTGCACCAATGTCCTCACAACCAAGCTCATCTGCAATGCCCTCACGGCCCAGCTCAGCAAAGCCCTCACGGCCAATTCCTCAAGCTGCACCAGCTCCTCAAAAGTCCTCAACTCCTCCTTCCTAATCCTCAGCACCTGTGCATCTCACCTCGTGCCAAAGGACAACAGGCATTTCCATCGCCTCAGGAGCCTCTGCAAGTTCTTCAGCTCCTCCGCATTCTTCAACTGGCCCTACTCTGCTGAAGACTAAGGCCACTGCTGGACGAGGTTCTCGACCAAGTCCTCACAAGAAGCAGGTTGTCTTCCAAGTGCCGTCTGATGAAGACGAAGCTGATGATGAGGAACTTGCCAAAATCATCAGAGATAGACAGTAAAGGGCCGCTAGAGCCAAAGGCAGTAATGTGCCATTGATGCTGGATCCAAAGTTGATCCTCAACTTCATCGACTTGTGGCACAAGGACCCCAACACACCTCTGCCTGAGATGAACCTCACTCCTGGTCAAAGTCATATGTTGACTACCTTCATTGGTGAGGAGAAATGGAAATATGAACAGGGGAGGAAGGTGAAGAAAGCACAGTACAAGAAAGAGCGCTTTCTGAAGCAAAACGTCTTGGAGCTTTCACCTAAAGAACTTGTAGCTCTACAATCAGAGATCAAGAACCCGAGTGATGAATTTGATCGCTACTATGCTAAGTGGCTTGGAGCCAAAGTCAGGTTTGTGAAGTTAACTGAGAAATTCACTACCAATGTTGCAGCACCATTGCAACAAGTTCCTCAGTCCCCAGTGCATACTAAAGTTCAAATGGGCTCTGAAGAACCTCGCACCACTCCGTCCAATTCATGAAGAAATTCCAGCCACTAGTGCTGATGAACAAGCTACTGAAGAATTGAAGACCCAGGCTACAACTGAAGAAGGAACTGAAATTCCTCAGCCTGTGGATCCTGAGATTGCGATTCCTGAGGTTGTGATGCAATTGACTGACACTCCTCAGCCCAAGCCAAAGGATCCTTTCTCAAAGAAGCAAAAATTCAAGGCTGATGACTTCTTCCACGAGCATGTATTCTTCATAGATTACAACCCATATGACTCTGCTCGTCTTAGAAGGAAGCGTTTCTGGACTGCCAGCCAAGCCAATTTCTATTCTTCACTGCTTTTCAACAAGGACAAAGTCTTCGACCATGAGCATATTCCTCATGTAGACATGGAATCGCTGCCGTGCTTCGCCCCAGTCCTCAGTGTACTTCACGATGCTGGACTGCTCAACTTTTGCACTGACATTTGCAATTGGAATGAAGAGCTAATTCTTCAATTCTATGCAACGCTACACATCACAGGAGATGCTACAGATGTGAACTCTTGGGTGTTGGATTGGATGACAGAGAATACTCATTTCAAAGCACCGGCCTCTGAATTGCTTCATGCCCTGCCTATCAGTCCTCCCCTTGACGGTGCTCGTTGTATATATCATGAACCTGAGCTCACAGATCACTACATGCAAGTGTTGGTGAAGCTACTGAAGCCCGGTCAAGCCCCAAGGACCAAATTCCTTGTGAAGGAATTGATGTATGTGCCTCGGACTGTCTATCGCATTCTGACAAAGACATTGAGTCCAATCAAAGGCCACGACTCGAATGATGAAGAATTCGTTGGCATCATGAAGAATCTGCTATTCAATATCATGCATGGCATTCCTGTCAACTACCATGATTTCTTCATGAGGACTCTGGCAAATGTTGCATTATCTCCATTTGAGTTGAAGCCTTATGCTCCCTGGATTATGAGATTCCTCAGAACAAGGTCTTCACTCAACTGCAAGGCTGACACACTCAACCATGGTAGCTACTTGCCCCCCATTGAAGTCCTCAAGCGGACATTTTCCTCAGCTGATGAAAAGGGCAAGGCCACTGCTATTATTGATGAAGGCATTCGTCCATTGGATGGTCAGTTCCGCAAAGCTGCATCTTATTCCACCAATGATGAGTTTGCCACTCACGACTCTGCCGCCAATGCCTCAAAGCAAAATCCTCAAGGCACAGCTCCAAGGGTGATGACTGATCGTGAGCTTCTCCTCAGTCTTCACCAGAAGGTCGATCGCAACCACAAATGGGTTAAGCGTCACTTTGGTTCAATTCTTCACAACATGACTGCTACACACAATGCAGTGAAGAAGAACCACTACTACCTCCATGAAGTCTTCGGTCGCGCCTGGGCTGTTCTGTCTCATCTTTATGGCGAAGAAGATCTGAAGCAAATGGGTCTCAAGCAGGACTTTGACTGGTCTCAGCCACCAGCGAAGAAATTCAAGAAAGTCAAAGTTCCTT
This sequence comes from Triticum aestivum, assembly GCF_018294505.1. Lineage (NCBI taxonomy): Eukaryota > Viridiplantae > Streptophyta > Magnoliopsida > Poales > Poaceae > Triticum > Triticum aestivum. The sequence continues at coordinate 175,195,183 of NC_057799.1, forward strand.
CCTTGGTGGCTAGCTCATATTCTTCATCACGCGACACGGATCAGCATGAAGATTTTGACGACACTGCGGCAGGCCCTACTACAACAACCGATCCCTACAACGCTGGCGCTCCTCCATCAACATGATATTCTTCAGGGGCGTTAGTCCTCATTTTTCGACCCTTTTGATCATTCGATGACAAAGGGGGAGAAATTTGAGTTAGTCTTCAAGCGGGTCTATATATGGGCGTTTTTTTGCTAAGTTACAACTCTCGTTAAACCCGATGGTGGTCTGAGACTTTTGCTATGTTCTTCTGCATGCTATTTCCCCATATATGTTAGTGCACGCATGCTGAATTACATCAGTCACCATATTTCATCATGCATTGCAAATTCTTCATATCATATGTTAAATGTGTGTATGAATTACAAGATATAGGGGGAGCTCTCCTTGATTCTACTCTTCAATGTGCATTGCTTCTCAAAAGCAAATTCCTCACATATGCACATCTTCAGGGGCAGTTCTTCTATATCTTGCAATCAAATTCCTCAATATCAGTATTTACACTTCATATGTTTATCCCCGTTGAAAACTTAACCTATATTGTCATCAATCACCAAAAAGGGGAGATTGTAAGTGCATCTAGTGCCCCTTAGTGATTTTGGTGTATTGAAGACTTATAGGTTAAGGAATAATGTGTTTGTGAGTGTACACAGGTCTATAAGTCTATGAGGAGTTTGATATTTACAGAGAAAATCGACCCCGAAAAATGAATGTCTTCGACTGAAGACTTTGGATTTCTGAAGACTTTGAAAGTGAAGAAATTGGTGTGACCATGAAGACTTGGTATTCATGCGAGGAACATGAAGCGTGAAGACTTTTGTTTTCGTAGTTTCATTTTCTCTTTCTTGAGTCATAGGAAACACCGTACTGTTAAAGGGGGTCGAGGAAATACTAAGGAAAAATTTCCAAGTGATGCTCATCTCAAAATCCTAAACCTAGCAATCCCTTCGAGTGAAGCCATTGGAAATCTCATATAGTTCAGTCAATTTCTTCAGTGACAGAGACGAAGTTCTTCTGGTCTCTGAGCAATTTGTTCTGACTGAGGAGTTAGGAATTCGTCAGTGCAGATTGCCTACAAGTGAGGAACATGATAGCCCTGAGGAATTTGATAGTCAAATTTCCGACCGTTGCTGTGCTATGCGCCAGCTGTCCCAAAATATCTTACCCACCTAACGGTCATATCATTGAAGGGCATTTATGTCTTATCATGTCGGGCTGCTCCCTAGGCTATAAATAGCCGCCCCCTACAACCACTAGCTGGTTGGCTGCTCCGAGAGAAACTGACACTTGTCATTTGAGAGCATCCCATCCTCCGAGGACTTTGAGCGAAAATCATCAAGTGAGGAAACCCAAACCCAAACACCTTCAAACCCAAAGTGATTGAGCATCACTGAAGAGATTGATCCTGCGTGGATCCGATGCTTGTTACTTTTGAAGACTGTGCATCTTCCAGACGGTTAGGCATCATGGTGTGAGCATCCAAGAGGAAATCGTGGATCGCCGAGTGACCGAGTTTGTGAAGGTTTGGAAGTCACCTGAAGACTTACCACGAGTGATTGGGTGAGGTTTGTGTGACCTTAGCTGAAGGAGAATACGGTGAGGACTGTGTGTCCTCAGGTTTAAATACCTAGCCGCTCCAACCAGACATACAACTGTCACAGCAGTTGGAACTGGTCTACCAAATCATTGTCTTCACCAAGCCAACTGGTTCTATTCCCTCAACTCTTCCATTTCCTCATTACTGTGTTGTGTGCTTGTTCATATATGTTTGAAGACTTTGACTGAAGACTTTCTCAATTTCCTCAGTTCAATTTCTTCAGTCTGTTTGTCTTCTTCCTGTCTATCCTGTGTTTACGCTTTCTGTACTCTGTGCTTGTTTTCATTTCATCATGATGACCATGCTTATGTTCTGTTATGTTTGCATCTGAGTACTTATCCCGCTGCAAGTAGTTCTTCACTTAGGAATTTCCTCACCCTGAAATTCCTCGGTGAAGAATTCATAAAAATCGCCTATTCACCCCCTCTAGTCGATATAACACACTTTCAATCTTGGAAGAGGTTTCAATTGATTATGATGAGAACAAAGTTGCTACTTATGATGATTATTGTGATGATACTTATGCTATAAAAAGTAGTGGTGATTATATTTACAAAACTTTTCATGATTATGATTACCCTTTTTCTGAATATTATTCTTTTAATGTGGAAACAATTTATAGTATTCGAGTTTTTTATGATATTCCCACTATTCCGAATGAGAAGAAATTTGCTTATGTGGAGAGTAATAAAAATTATATGCTTGTAGATCATGAAAAGAATGCTCTATGTGATGCTTATATTGTTGAATTCATTCATGATGCTACTGAAAATTATTATGAGGGAGGAATATATGCTTGTAGGAATTGCAATAATATCAAGTTTCCTCTCTATGTGCTTAAAATCTTGAAGTTATGCTTGTTTTGCTTTCCTATGCTAGTTGATCCTTGTTCCCATAAATTGTTTGCTCAAAAAATACCTATGCATAGGAAGTGGGTTAGACTTAAATGTGCTAGTCATATTCTTCATGATGCTCTCTTTATGCTTCAATTCTTATCTTTTATGTGAGCATCATTGAAATCATCATGCCTAGCTAGGGGCATTAAACGTTAGCGCTTGTTGGGAGGCAACCCAATTTTATTTTTGGTCTTTGTCTTTTGATCCTGTTTAGTAATAAATAATACATCTAGACTCCGGTTAGATGGGGTGTTATGTTTAGTTAGTGTTTGTGCCAAGTAGAACCTTTGGGAAGACTTGGGTGAAGTCTTCGCGATCTTGCTGTAAAAAACAAAAACTTTTGTGCTCACGAGATTAGCTGCCATTTTTTACTGGAGAGTGATTTTAGGTTGATTCTTTTTGCAGATGATTAATAGACAAATTCCGCAGGTACACCAATTTATTTCAGATTTTTTGGAGTTATAGAAGTATTCGAATGATACAGATTACTACAGACTGTTCTGTTTTTGACAGATTATGTTTCTATGTGTTGTTTGCTTATTTTGATGAATCTATGAGTAGTATCGGAGGGTATGAACCATAGATAAGTTGGAATACAGTAGATATTACACCAATATTAATTTAGAATGAATTCACAACAGTACCTAAGTGGTGATTTACTTTCTTATACTAACGGAGCTTACGAGTTTTCTGTTAAGTTTTGTGTTGTGAGGTTTTCAAGTTTTGGGTAAAGATTCGATGGACTATGGAATAAGGAGTGGCAAGAGCCTAAGCTTGGGGATGCGTAATATTCAAGGACAACCAAGAGCCCAAGCTTGGGATGCCCCGGATGGCATCCCCTCTTTCGTCTTCGTTCATTGGTAACTTTACTTGGAGCTATATTTTTATTCACCACATGATATGTGTTTTGCTTGGAGCGTCTTGTATGATTTGAGTCTTTGCTTTTTAGTTTACCACAATCATCCTTGCTGTACACACCTTTTGGGAGAGACACGCATGAATCGGAATTTATTAGAATACTCTATGTGCTTCACTTTTATCTTTTGAGCTAGATAATTTTGCTCTAGTGCTTCACTTATATCTTTTTAGAGCACGGTGGTGGTTTTATTTTATAGAAATTATTGATCTCTCATGCTTCACTTATATTATTTTGAGAGTCCTTTAGAACAGCATGGTAATTTGATTTGGTTATGAATTTAGTCCTAATATGATGGGCATCCAAGAGGGATATAATAAAAACTTTCATATAACACTACTGCAGGATGGTCCAAACGCGACACTACGATTAGAGACCCTTCGACAAAACTGTGTGCGATGCCATAATCATAAACGGTGGTGTAAAAAACCATCAAAAAAGGTGCAAAATGTTTGCGATGACAGATTCATCAAACACGGTTCAAAATTTAGTTGCGTGTGCGATGCAGGGCATACGGTTCAGCTCAATTAACTGTTTGGAATGAGGAGGCACAAAAGAAACGGGCAGCCAGATGAAGGCGTGTGTGATGTACAACATACGGTTCACTGAGATGAACTGTGTGTGATTAGGCAACACAATGGAAACGGTTCAACTGAACAAGATGTGTGTGATACGCGGCAAACAGGTCTGTAACCTGAAATGTGTGCGAAGACCAATAATAACACAAACAATTGCTGCTAATAAGCCGTGTGAATTGCTCTGTCTACAGTAGAATAACATGTATATATATAACTGAAATAAACATCCAATTACATAAGTGACTATACAGATCATTCGCACACACCTCAATAAACAATTCCATGCATTCTAAAGTAGGAGAAACGATCGTCTAGTCATCTACTTCTTGTGACGCTCCCGCCATTGCTATGTGGCTCGATCCCTCGTCTGGGTCAGCAAGAAGACAGTTCCTCATGTCAATGATCCGCCTGTACATCTCGTAGCTTGTGTACGCGTCCATGGCCGCGTACTTGACATGTTCTTCATCCAGTCTCTCATGCCACACACTGTGCCAAGTTTTCCTGTCCTTATTGCTCTCTTCCTTCATCTTCGCATAGTAGGGGTCGATGATGGTCGAGGCGAGGTCAACCAGGGAGTTCAATTTCTTTTTTCGCTGTCCCAGACCTTGTAGTGGTGTTGGATGTTGACAAGATTCGGCCATTTCAAGTCTGAATCCTTGAGCACTTTTACATCGTTGACGGTGTCCACCGTAGCGAAACTGTAGCCGGAGGTGCTGATAAACCCGGAGAAATGCTCGCAAGGCCTTGTGGCAAGGTGGTACTGGTAGACAAGGACGTCATGTCGCACGCACAACTGGGCGACGACAACCTTCTAATCGTGCCCGGCACGACCCATGGTGTACTCGAGGTCGAAGCCAACCACTCGGTACTCGTCCTCGGCAAGGAACTGCTCCATAGTTTGGATGGAGCTCTCCACCGAGATCGGATCGTTTGTGTACACCACCGAGAGGGCCTTCCCCTTCACGTGGGTGTCCACTACATGATGCGTGGTGAACTGCCCGCCGTTGTCGTCGTCGGCCGCTGGGAGCGCCATTAGAGCCACGGGGAGCGCCATTGGAACCGCTGGATGCCCTCTCTGTATGTGTCCTTGTGGGTGTGCTTATTGTGTCGTGTGAGACGAGAGATGAAGGTAAATGGCAGCAGGAATAAAAGGGGGCCGGGCGGCGTGGATTGTCGGCGCGTCCGCATGGCAGTTTTTGCAGCGGGTAACTGCATCGTCGCGCCGCGCCCGGCGCAACCGCTTGCACACGAACGTGCGTGATCGTGCGCCGGCCCCAAACACTGGCAGCGCACGTGGAGGGACACGAGAGCAGAGCGCGCGCGGCGGGACGCGAGCAGAGCGCGCCGCAGCCACCTGAACCACAAGCAACCACACGCATAGAGCAGTTGAACACGCAGCAAATGGTCGCCTACAAGCCGGCCGACAGTTGCGTCACTGCGTAGAGAGCGGCCATGTGGTACCACCTCTGTCTAGTCTATAGTCTCCTTTATATTCCGTACCATACTTTGCCCTCAAATTTAACCAACAAAATGTTAATGCATGTTTTAAAAATTATATAATTGGAAACTATGTTCAAATACAAATCCAACTATATAATCTTTGGCGACATGCATTCGTATTTTATTAGTTAAATCATACTTATAAACCAGGATGGTGGTATAGTAGGTAATTAAATCGCAAACGTTTTTTTATTAACCGTATGTGTACGTCGACTTTCGTCCTCCTCTCGCACGTCTTGTCACCCCGCTGCCGCAGACGGCTTACAGCGCAAGCTTGCGCAGCGCGCGGGGGCGTTCTTTTTGCCAAATGGTGGCGCCAATGAATCGTCGGTGAGCCTGTTCCTACGCAACCTCGCAGGTTCCCGCTCAAGCTTCCCGCCCGACTCGGTGAAATCCCCCAAAATCCCAATGCTTACCGGCCTGCTATAAAATCCCTCACGGCCGGCGAGTCATGCGTCGCATTTCCCCTCCTTCCCTGTAGCTTATCTCGTCTGCTTCTTCCACAATCGCCAATGGCACCGGTCTGTCGTCATCGCTCATCCACTCCACCATCATCAGAGGACAGCTCCAGCTGGGAGGCTACACCGCGGCGGCGGCGCAGTCCCCGGCGTAATGTAGTGCGTGTGGCGTCCCTGTTGGGTGTGCACGGAACACCCACCACACGCTCCGCCGCTGGTGCCCGTAGGCAGCTGTTGCCGGCCGCTGTTGCCGCCACACCACCGTCGAAAGCCAGGGCCATCGCTCCGCCGCCGCGGCCCGAAGGCGGGAGGTGGCCGTCGTGCCGCCACCCCACTGCCGGCCACTGTGGCCATCACCCGCTCCGCCACCGCGGCCCGAAGGCGGGAGGTGGTGGTCGTGGCCGCCACCCCATCATCGGCCGCCGTGGCCGCCAGCCCACCGTCGACCGCCGGGGTCATCACCCGCTCCGCCACCACCGCTCGAAGGCGGGAGGTGGAGGTGGATGCCCGCACGTGCGTCAGCGACCTTGCGTGCTACACCGAGTTCCTGCGGGAGGAGGAGGAGTGCCTTGTCGAGCACGCAAAGAGCCTTACCGCCGTCGTGGCCACGACACACGCCACCTCAGAGGCGAGGAATCAGGAGATCTACGAGGAGAACCACCGCTTCGAGAGGGGTCGTCTGGAGCGGCAGAGGGCGTTCGAGGCAAGCGTCGCTCAAGCTGCATTAGCGGCAGGCATCGCATTGCGGGTGCCCAGCTCGTCGGTAGGCTCCTCCTCTGCCGCCTCTTATTGAGCGCGCTTGGCAGAGGAGAGGCAGCCGGAAGTAGTACAAAGCCCCTCCGCAGTATTACTAGTAGTATTTAGGGGCTATTTTGTTCAGTTCATCTGACTATAGATGTGGTGGAACTGTACAACGTACTTAAAATTAGCTAGTATATATAGTTGAACTAGCTATTTTAGTACGTGGTTGGCAACAATTGGGAAAAAGTTTGGTCGGTTCAGCTGTCGAGTTGAACTGTTTGTATAAATTAAGAACAACTACTTAATCTACGAATGAAATCTATGCTTAATTACTGAACTTTAGTTGCAAAAATTAGATACTGCTAGTGATTTTTAGCTTCATATTTTGACAAATCGCAGTGTCACAAGGATTGACAAATCTTACCAAATTGTTTGTACGTGGTTGCACACGGGTCATCCAAAACAACCGTTTGCGTTGAAGGGATGCACAAATCCTGTGCTGCTCTCACTTTGCATATGGGTGTTCTATCTAAAACGTTTGCGATCAAGAGCGGCAGAAATCCTACTCGGCACATTTTCTCTTGGCTTCCTGGGGAAGCTGTCGGTTTGCATACGGGTGTTCTAACTAAAACGTTTGTGATGAGTGTTTTATATATAAGAAGCGAATTAAACTGCGGCTTCGGCGCCATTAATGGAGAGGATGCGAGTGTTGGGGATCGTTGCAGAAATTAAAACATTTCTACGCATCACCAAGATCAATCTATGGGGAGACTAGCAACGAGAGAGAGGGGAGTGCATCTTCATACCCTTGAGGATCGCGATGCAGAAGCGTTGCAAGAACGCGGTCGGTGGAGTCGTACACGAAGCGATTCAGATCGCGGCCGAATCCGATCTAAGCACCGAACAACGGTGCCTCCGTGTTCAACACACGTGCAGCCCGGTGACGTCTCCCGCGCCTTGATCCAGCAAGGAGAGTGGGAGAGGTTGGGGAAGACTCCGTCCAGCAGCTGCACGACGGCGTGGTGGTGGTGGAGGAGCGTGGCACTCCAGCAGGGCTTCGCCAAGCACTGCGAGAGACGAGGAGGGAGAGGGGTAGGGCTGCGCCAAGAGAGAGGGAGACTCGTGTCTCTGGCAGCCCCAAAACCCCCACTATATATAGGGGAAGGGGAGGGGGTCGGCCCCCTAGATCCATCTAGAGGGGGGGCGGCGGCCCCTCGGGGGGGGGGGCAGCAGCCCCCTTAGGGTTTCCAACTAGCCCCCCCCCTCGGGGGGGGGGGGGGGGCAGCGGCCCCCTAGGATTTCCAACCCTGGGCGCCTTGGGCCCTTGGGGGGGGGGCACCAGCCCACTAAGGGGCTGGTTCCCACCCAACTACAGCCCATTAGGTCCTTCGAGGCAGGTGGACCCTCCTGGTGGACCCTCGGAACCCCTTCGGTGGTCCCTGTACAATACCGATAAACCCCGAAACCTTTCCGGTGACTGAAACTGGACTTCCCATATATAAATCTTCACCTCTGGACCATTCCGGAACTCCTCGTGGCATCCGGGATCTCATCCGGGACTCTGAACAACATTCGGTAACCACGTACATCTATTCCCTATAACCCTAGCGTCATCGAACCTTAAGTGTGTAGACCCTACGGGTTCGGGAACTATGCAGACATGACCGAGATATCTCTCCGGCCAATAACCAACAGCGGGATCTGGATACCCATGTTGGCTCCCACATGTTCCACGATGATCTCATCGGATGAACCACGATGTCAAGGATTCAATCAATCCCATATACGATTCCCTTTGTCTACCGATATAGCACTTGCCCGAGATTCGATCGTCGGTATACCGATACCTTGTTCAATCTCGTTACGGCAAGTCTCTTTACTCGTTCCATAACACATCATCCCGTGACCAACCCCTTAGTCACATTGAGCTCATTACGATGATGTCTTACCGAGTGGGCCCAGAGATACCTCTCCGTCATACGGAGTGACAAATCCCAGTCTCGATTCGTGCCAACCCAACAGATACTTTCGGGGATACCCGTAGTGTACCTTTATAGCCACCCAGTTACATTGTGACGTTTGGCACACCCAAAGTACCCTTACGGTATCCGGGAGTTGCACAATCTCATGGTCTAAGGAAAAGATACTTGACATTAGAAAAGCTTTAGCAGACGAACTACACGATCTTGTGCTATGCTTAGGATTGGGTCTTGTCCATCACATCATTATCCTAATGATGTGATCCCGTTATCAATGGCATCCTATGTCCATGGTTAGGAAACCGTAACCATCTATTGATCAACGAGCTAGTCAACTAGAGGCTCACTAGGGACATGTTGTGGTCTATGTATTCACACATGTATTACGATTTCCGGATAACACAATTATAGCATGAACAGTAGACAATTATCATGAACAAGGAAATATAATAATAACCATTTTATTATTGCCTCTAGGGCATATTTCCAACAGTCTCCCACTTGCACTAGAGTCAATAACCTAGTTACATTGTGATGAATCGAACACCCATAGAGTTCTAGTGTTGATCATGCTTTGCACGTGGAAGAGGTTTAGTCAACGGATCTGCGACATTCAGGTCCGTATGCACTTTACAAATCTCTATGTCTCCATCTTGAACATTTTCACGAATGGAGTTGAAGCGGCGCTTGATATGCCTGGTCTTCTTGTGAATCCTGGGCTCCTTGGCAAGGGCAATAGCTCCAGTGTTGTCACAGAAGAGAGTCATCGGGCCCGACGCATTGGGAATAACTCCTAGGTCGGTAATGAACTCCTACATCCAAATTGCTTCATGTGCTGCCTCCGAGGCTGCCATGTACTCCGCTTCACATGTAGATCCCGCCACGATGCTTTGCTTGCAACTGCACCAGCTGACTGCCCCACCATTCAAAATATACACGTATCCGGTTTGTGACTTGGAGTCATCCAGATCTGTGTCGAAACTAGCATCGACGTAACCCTTTACGACGAGCTCTTCGTCACCTCCATAAACGAGAAACATATCCTTAGTCCTTTTCAGGTACTTCAGGATATTCTTGACCGCTGTCCAGTATTCCATGCTGGGATTACTTTGGTACCTTCCTACCAAACTTACGGCAAGGTTTACATCAGGTCTGGTACACAGCATGGCATACATAACAGACCCTATGGCCGAGGCATAGGGGATGACACTCATCTTTTCTCTATCTTTTGCCGTGGTCGAGCATTGAGCCGTGCTCAATCTCACACCTTGCAATACAGGCAAGAACCCCTTCTTGGACTGATCCATATTGAACTTCTTCAATATCTTGTCAAGGTACGTGCTTTGTGAAAGACCAATGAGGCGTCTCGATCTATCTCTATAGATCTTGGTGCCTAATATGTAAGCAGCTTCTCCAAGGTCCTTCATTGAAAAACACTTATTCAAGTAGGCCTTTATGCTTTCCAAGAGTTCTATATCATTTCCCATCAATAGTATGTCATCCACATATAATATGAGAAATGCTTCAGAGCTCCCACTCACTTTCTTGTAAACACAAGCTTCTCCATAAATCTGCGTAAACCCAAACGCTTTGATCATCTCATCAAAACAAATGTTCCAACTCTGAGATGCTTGCACCAGCCCATAGATCGAGCGTTGGAGCTTGCATACCTTGTCAGCATTCTTAGGATCGACACAACCTTCCGGCTGCATCATATACAATTCTTCCTTAAGGAAACCATTAAGGAATGCCGTTTTGACGTCCATTTGCCATATCTCATAATCATAGAATGCGGCAATTGCTAACATGATTCGGACAGACTTCAGCTTCGCTACGGGTGAGAAGGTCTCATCGTGGTCAACCCCTTGAACTTGTCGATAACCCTTAGCGACAAGCCGAGCCTTATAGATGGTTACATTACCATCCGTGTCTGTCTTCTTCTTAAAGATCCATTTATTTTCTATGGCTCGCCGATCATTGGGCAAGTCAGTCAAAGTCCATACTTCGTTTTCATACATGGATCCTATCTCGGATTTCATGGCTTCAAGCCATTTGTCGGAATCCGGGCCCGCCAACGCTTCTTTATAGTTCGAAGGTTCACCATTGTCTAACAACATGATTTCCAGGACAGGGTTGCCGTACCACTCTGGTGTGGAATGTGTCCTTGTGGACCTACGAAGTTCAGTAGCAACTTGATCTGAAGTTTCATGATCATCATCATTAACTTCCTCTCTAGTTGGTGCAGGCACCACAGAAACATTTTCTTGAGCTGCGCTACTCTCCGGTTCAAGAAGCAATACTTCATCAAGTTCTACTTTCCTCCCACTTACTTCTTTCGAGAGAAACTCTTCCTCTAGAAAGGATCCATTCTTGGCAACAAAGATCTTGCCTTCGGATCCGAGGTAGAAGGTATACCCAATAGTTTCCTTAGGGTATCCTATGAAGACGCATTTTTCCGATTTGGGTTCGAGCTTTTCAGGTTGAAGTTTCTTGACATAAGCATCGCATCCCCAAACATTCAGAAACGACGGCTTAGGTTTCTTCCCAAACCAAAATTCATACGGTGTCGTCTCAATGGATTTCGACAGAGCCCTATTTAAAGTGAATGCGGCAGTCTCTATAGCATAACCCCAAAATGATAGCGGCAAGAGACATCATAGATCGCACCATATCCAATAGAGTGCGATTACGATGTTCGGACACCACCATTATGCTGAGGTGTTCCAGGCGGCGTGAGTTGTGAAACAATTCCACATTTCCTTAAGTGCGTGCCAAATTCGTGACTCAAATATTCTCCCCCACGATCTGATCGTAAGAACTTGATTTTCCTGTCACGTTGATTCTCAAACTCACTTTGAAATTCCTTGAACTTTTCAAAGGTCTCAGACCTGTGTTTCATTAAGTACACATACCCATATCTACTTAAGTCATCCGTGAGGGAGAGAACATAGCGATAACCACTGCGAGCCTCAACGCTCATTGGACCGCACACATCAGTATGTATGATTTCCAATAAGTTGGTTGCTCGCTCCATTGTTCCGGAGAACGGAGTCTTGGTCATTTTTCCCATGAGGCATGGTTTGCACGTGTCAAATGATTCATAATCAAGAGACTCCAAAAGTCCATATGCATGGATTTTCTTCATGAGTTTGACACCAATGTGACCAAGGCGGCAGTGCCACAAGTATGTGGGACTATCATTATCAACCTTACATCTTTTGGCATTCACACTATGAATATGTGTAACATCACGTTCGAGATTAAATAAGAATAAACCATTGACCAGCGGGGCATGACCATAAAACTTGTCTCTCATATAAATAAAACAACCATTATTCTCATATTTAAATGAGTAGCCATCTCGCACTAAACGAGATCTAGATACAATGTTCATGCTCAAAGCTGGTACTAAATAACAATTATTGAGGCTTAAAACTAATCCTGTAGGTAAATGTAGAGGTAGCGTGCCGACGGCGATCACATCGATCTTGGAACCATTCCCGACGCGCATCGTCACCTCGTCCTTCGCCAGTCTCCGCTTATGCCGCAGCTCCTGTTTTGAGTTACAAATATGAGCAACCGCACCGGTATCAAATACCCAGGAGCTACTACGAGCGCTGGTTAGGTACACATCAATAACATGTATATCACATATACCTTTGGTATTGCCGGCCTTCTTATCCGCTAAGTACTTAGGGCAGTTCCGCTTCCAGTGACCGTTTCCCTTGCAATAAAAGCACTCAGTCTCAGGCTTGGGTCCATGCTTTGGCTTCTTCCCAGCAACTAGCTTACCGGGCGCGGCAACTCTGCCGTCCTTCTTGAAGTTCTTCTTACCCTTGCCTTTCTTGAACTTAGTGGTTTTATTCACCATCAACACTTGATGTTCCTTTTTGATTTCCACCTCCGCTGATTTCAGCATTGAATATACCTCAGGAATGGTCTTTTCCATCCCCTCCATATTGAATTTCATCACAAAGCTCTTGTAGCTAGGTGGGAGCGATAGAAGGATTCTGTCAACGACCGCATCATCCGGGATATTAACTCCCAGCTGAGATAAGCGGTTGTGCAACCCAGACATTTTGAGTATGTGCTCGCTGATACGTCTCCAACGTATCTATAATTTTTGATTGCTCCATGCTATATTATCTACTGTTTTGGACATTATTGGGCTTTATTATTCACTTTTATATTATTTTTGGGACTAACCTATTAACCAGAGGCCCAGCCCAGAATTGCTGTTTTTTTCCTATTTCAGAGTTTCGCAGAAAAGGAATATCAAACGGAGTCCAAACGGAATGAAACCTTCGGGAACGTGATTTTCAGAACGAACAAGATCCAGGAGACTTGGACCCTACGTCAAGAAATAAAGGAGGAGGCCACGAGGTAGGGGGCGCGCCTACCCCCCCAGGGCACGCCCTCCACCCTCGTGGCCCCCCTGTTGCTCCACCGACGTACTCCTTCCTCCTATATATACCTACGTACCCCCAAATGATCAGATACGGAGCCAAAAACCTAATTCCACCGCCGCAACCTTCTGTACCCACGAGATCCCATCTTGGGGCCTATTCCGGAGCTCCGCCGGAGGGGGCATCGATCACGGAGGGCTTCTACATCATCACCATAGCCCCTCCGATGAAGTGTGAGTAGTTTACCTCAGACCTTCCAGTCCATAGTTAGTAGCTAGATGGCTTCTTCTCTCTTTTTGGATCTCAATACAATGTTCTCCCCCTCTCTCGTGGAGATCTATTCGATGTAATCTCCTTTTGCGGTGTGTTTGTTGAGACCGATGAATTGTGGGTTTATGATCAAGTTATCTATGAACAATATTTGAATCTTCTCTGAATTCTTTTATGTATGATTGGTTATCTTTGCAAGTCTCTTCGAATTATCAGTTTGGTTTGGCCTACTAGATTGATCTTTCTTGCAATGGGAGAAGTGCTTAGCTTTGGGTTCAATCTTGCGGTGTCCTTTCCCAGTGACAGTAGGGGCAGCAAGGCACGTATTGTATTGTTGCCATCGAGGATAACAAGATGGGTTTTTATCATATTGCATGAATTTATCCCTCTACATCATGTCATCTTGCTTAAGGCGTTACTCTGTTTTTATGAACTTAATACTCTAGATGCATGCTGGATAGCGGTCGATGAGTGGAGTAATAGTAGTAGATGCAGGCAGGAGTCGGTCTACTTGTCTCGGACGTGATGCCTATATACATGATCATACCTAGATATTCTCATAACTATGCTCAATTCTGTCAATTGCTCAACAGTAATTCGTTCACCCACCGTAAAATACTTATGCTCTTGAGAGAAGCCACTAGTGAAACCTATGGCCCCCGGGTCTATCTTCATCATATTAATCTTCCAACACTTAGTTATTTCCTTTGCTTTTATTTTACTTTGCATCTTTATCACAAAAATACCAAAATATTATCCTATCATATCTATCAGATCTCACTCTCGTAAGTGACCGTGAAGGGATTGACAACCCCTTATCGCGTTGGTTGCGAGGATTTATTTGTTTTGTGTAGGTGCGAGGGACTCGCGCGTAGCCTCCTACTGGATTGATACCTTGGTTCTCAAAAACTGAGGGAAATACTTACGCTACTTTGCTGCATCACCCTTTCCTCTTCAAGGGAAAACCAACGCAGTGCTCAAGAGGTAGCAAGAAGGATTTTTGGCGCTATTGCCGGGGAGGTCTATGCAAAAGTCAACATACCAAGTACCCATCACAATCTCTTATCTCCCGCATTACATTATTTGCCATTTGCCTCTCATTTTCCTCTCCCCCACTTCACCCTTGCCGTTTTATTCCCCTCTCTTTTTCGTTCGCCTCTTTTTCGCTTGCTTTTTGTTTGCCCGTGTGTTGGATTGCTTGTCTGTCACGATGGCTCAAGATAATACCAAATTATGTGACTTTACCAATACCAACAATAATGATTTCCTTAGCACTCCGATTGCTCCTCTTACCAATACTGAATCTTGTGAAATCAATGCTGCTTTGTTGAATCTTGTCATGAAAGATCAATTCGCCGGCCTTCCTAGTGAAGATGCCGCTACTCATCTAAATAGCTTCGTTGATTTGTGTGATATGCAAAAGAAGAAAGATGTTGATAATGATATTGTTAAATTGAAGCTATTTCCTTTTTCGCTTAGAGATCGTGCTAAAGCTTGGTTTTCGTCTTTGCCTAAAAATAGTATTGATTCATGGAATAAGTGCAAAGATGCTTTTATCTCTAAGTATTTTCCTCCCGCTAAGATCATCTCTCTTAGAAACGATATTATGAATTTTAAGCAACTTGATCATGAACATGTTGCACAAGCTTGGGAGAGGATAAAATTAATGATACGTAATTGCCCTACTCATGGTTTGAATTTGTGGATGATTATACAAAATTTTTATGCCGGATTGAATTTTGCTTCTAGAAATCTTTTAGATTCGGCTGCGGGAGGCACTTTTATGGAAATCACTTTAGGAGAAGCTACTAAACTCCTAGATAATATTATGATTAATTATTCTCAATGGCACACTGAAAGATCTACTAATAAAAAAGTGCATGCGATAGAAGAAATTAATGTTTTGAGTGGAAAGATGGATGAACTTATGAAATTATTTGCTAGTAAGAGTGTTTCTTCTGATCCTAATGATATGCCTTTGTCTACTTTGATTGAGAATAATAATGAATCTATGGATGTGAATTTTGTTGGTAGGAACAATTTTGGTAACAACGCGTATAGAGGAAACTTTAATCCTACGCATTATCCTAGTAATTCCTCTAATAATTATGGTAATTCCTACAACAACTCTTATGGAAATTTTAATAAGATTCCCTCTGAATTTGAGACTAGTGTTAAATAGTTTATGAATTCGCAAAAGAATTTCAATGCTTTGCTTGAAGAAAAATTGCTTAAAGTTGATGAATTGGCTAGGAACGTTGATAGAATTTCTCTTGATGTTGATTCTTTAAAACTTAGATCTATTCCTCCTAAGCATGATATCAATGAGTCTCTCAAAGCCATGAGAATTTCCATTGATGAGTGCAAAGAAAGAAACGCTAGGATGCGTGCTACGAAAGATTGCTTTATGAAAGCGTGTTCTTCGAATTTCTATGAAAATAAAGATGAAGATCTAAAAGTTATTGATGTGTCTCCTATTAAATCCTTGTTTTGCAATATGAATCTTGATAATGATGAGACTGAATATGATCCACCTCTACCTAGAAGGCGTTCCAAAAATTCAGAGTTTTTAGATCTTGATGCTAAAATTGATAAAAGTGGGATTGAAGAAATCAAAACCCTAGATGTTAATAAACCCACTATTTTGGATTTCAAGGAATTTAATTATGATAATTGCTCTTTGATAGATTGTATTTCCTTGTTGCAATCCGTGCTAAATTCTCCTCATGCTTATAGTCAAAATAAAGCTTTTACCAAACATATCGTTGATGCCTTGATGCAATCTTATGAAGAAAAACTTGAGTTGGAAGTTTCTATCCCTAGAAAACTTTATGATGAGTGGGAACCTACTATTAAAATTAAGATTAAGGATCATGAGTTCTATGCTTTATGTGATTTGGGTGCTAGTGTTTCCACTATTCCCAAAACTTTGTGCGATTTGCTAGATTTCCGTGATTTTGATGATTGCTCTCTAAACTTGCACCTTGCGGATTCCACTATTAAGAAACCTATGGGAAGAATTAATGATGTTCTTATTGTTGCAAATAGGAACTATGTGCCCGTAGATTTTATTGTTCTTGATATAGATTGCAATCCTTCATGTCCTATTATTCTTGGTAGACCTTTCCTTAGAACGATTGGTGCAATTATTGATATGAAGGAAGGGAATATTAGATTCCAATTTCCATTAAAGAAAGGCATGGAACACTTCCCTAGGAAGAAAATAAAATTACCATATGAATCTATCATGAGAGCCACTTATGGATTGCCTACCAAAGATGGCAATACCTAGATCTATCCTTGCTTGTATGCCTAGCTAGGGGCGTTAAACGATAGCGCTTGTTGGGAGGCAACCCAATTTTATTTTTAGTTTTTTGCTTTTTGCTTCTGTTTAGGAATAAATATTTGTTCTAGCCTCTGGTTAGATGTGTTTTTATGTTTTAATTAGTGTTTGTGCCAAGTTAAACCTATAGGATCTTCTTGGATGATAGTTATTTGATCTTGCTGTAATTTCCAGAAACTTTCTGTTCACGAAAACAATTGTTAAAAATCACCAGAACGTGATAAAATACTGATTCCAATTGCTGCTGATCAATAAACAAATTGTCTAGGTCTTCCTATTTTGGCTGATTTTTGGAGTTCCAGAAGTTTGCGTTAGTTACAGATTACTACAGACTGTTCTGTTTTTGACAGATTCTGTTTTTCGTGTGTTGTTTGCTTATTTTGATGAATCTATGGCTAGTAAAATAGTTTATAAACCATAGAGAAGTTGGAATACAGTAGGTTTAACACCAATATAAATAAAGAATGAGTTCATTACAGTACCTTGAAGTGGTCTTTTGTTTTCTTTTGCTAACGGAGCTCACGAAATTTTCTGTTAAGTTTTGTGTTGTGAAGTTTTCAAGTTTTGGGTGAAAGATTAGATGGATCATGGAACAAGGAGTGGCAAGAGCCTAAGCTTGGGTATTCCCATGGCACCCCCAAGATAATCTAAGGACACCAAAAAGCCAAAGCTTGGGGATGCCCCGGAAGGCATCCCCTCTTTCGTCTACTTCCATCGGTAACTTTACTTGGAGCTATATTTTTATTCACCACATGATATGTGTTTTGCTTGGAGCATCTTGTATGATTTGAGTCTTTGTTTTTTTAGTTTACCACAATCATCCTTGCTGTGCACACCTTTTGAGAGAGCCATACATGATTTGGAATTTGTTAGAATACTCTATGTGCTTCGCTTATATCTTTTGAGTTATATAGTTTTGCTCTAGTGCTTTACTTATATCTTTTAGAGCACGGTGGTGGATTTGTTTTATAGGAACTATTGATCTCTCATGCTTCACTTAGATTATTTTTAGAGTCTTAAATAGCATGGTAATTTGTTTAAATAATCCTAATATGCTTGGTATTCAATATTAGTAAAAACATTCTTATGAGTGTGTTGAATACTAAGAAAAGTTTGATGCTTGATAATTGTTTTGAGATATAAAGATGGTGATATTAGAGTCAGGCTAGTTGAGTAGTTGTGAATTTTAGAAATACTTGCGTTAAAGTTTGTGATTCCCGTAGCATGCACGTATGCTGAACCGTTATGTGATGAAGTCGGAGCATGATTTATTTATTGACTGTCTTCCTTATGAGTGGCGGTCGGGGACGAGCGATGGTCTTTTCCTACCAATCTATCCCCCTAGGAGCATGCGCGTAATACTTTGCTTTGATAACTTGTAGATTTTTGCAATAAGTATATGAGTTCTTTATGACTAATGTTGAGTCCATGGATTATACGCACCCTTCTTCCTTCCACCATTGCTAGCCTCTTTAATACCGCGCACTTTTCGCCGGTATCATACACCCACCATAAACCTTCCTCAAAACAGCCACCATACCTACCTATCATGGAATTTCCATAGCCATTCCGAGATATATTGCCATGCAACTTTCCACCGTTCCGTTTATTATGACACGCTCCATCATTGTCATATTGCTTAGCATGATCATGTAGTTGACATCGTATTTCTGGCAAAGCCACCGTTCGTAATTCTTTCATACATGTCACTCTTGATTCATTGCATATCCCGGTACACCGCCGGAGGCATTCATATAGAGTCATATTTTGTTCTAAGTATCGAGTTGTAAGAAAATAAAAGTGTGATGATCTTCATTTTTAGAGCATTGTCCCAAGTGAGGAAAGGATGATGGAGCTAATGATTCCCCACAAGCCGGGATGAGACTCCGGACGAAAAATTAAAAAAAGAGGCCATAAAAAAAAGAGAAAAGGCCCAAATAAAAAAATGAGAGAAAAAGAGAGAAGGGACAATGTTACTATCCTTTTACCACACTTGTGTTTCAAAGTAGCACCATGATCTTCATGATAGAGAGTCTCTCATTTTGTCACTTTCATATACTAGTGAGAATTTTTCATTATAAAACTTGGCTTGTATATTCCAATGATGGGCTTCCTCAAAATGCCCTAGGTATTCGTGAGCAAGCGAGTTGGATGCACACCCACTTAGTTTCTTTTGTTGAGCTTTCATATACTTATAGCTCTAGTGCATCCGTTGCATGGCAATCCCTACTCACTCACATTGATATCTATTGATGGGCATCTCCATAGCCCGTTGGTACGCCTAGTTGATGTGAGACTATCTTCTCCCTTTTTGTATTCTCCACAACCACCATTCTATTCCACATATAGTGCTATGTCCATGGCTCACGCTCATGTATTGCGTGAAGATTGAAAAAGTTTGAGAACGTCAAAAGTATGAAACAATTGCTTGGCTTGTCATCGGGGTTGTGCATGATTTAAATACTTTGTGTGGTGAAGATAGAGCATAGCCAGACTATATGATTTTGTAGGGATAACTTTCTTTGGCCATGTTATTTTGAGAAGACATAATTGCTTTGTTAGTATGCTTGAAGTATTATTATTTTTATGTCAATATTAAACTTTCGTCTTGAATCTTTCGGATCTGAATATTCATACCACAATTAAGAAGAATTACATTGAAATTATGCCAAGTAGCACTCCGCATCAAAATTTTTGTTTTTATCATTTACCTACTCGAGGACGAGCAGGAATTAAGCTTGGGGATGCTTGATACGTCTCCAACGTATCTATAATTTTTGATTGCTCCATGCTATATTATCTACTGTTTTGGACATTATTGGGCTTTATTATTCACTTTTATATTATTTTTGGGACTAACCTATTAACCGGAGGCCCAGCCTAGAATTGTTGTTTTTTGCCTATTTCGAAGTTTCGCATTAAAGGAATATCGAACGGAGTCCAAACGGAATGAAACCTTCGGGAACGTGATTTTCAGAACGAACAAGATCCAGGAGACTTGGACCCTACATCAAGAAATAAAGGAGGAGGCCATGAGGTAGGGGGGCGCGCCTACCCCCCCAGGGCGCGCCCTCCACCCTTGTGGGCCCCCTGTTGCTCCACCGACGTACTCCTTCCTCCTATATATACCTATGTACCCCCAAACGATCAGATACGGAGCCAAAAACCTAATTCCACCGCCGCAACCTTCTGTACCCAAGGTTGGAAAAAGCGGTAGGCATAAGCGAGGCGGTTGGCCTTCGCCTAGTGCCTAGGCGGTGCCTAAGCGCCCTAGGCGCGGCCTAGGTGGTACTATAGTTTTTACTCGTAGTGTATTTGTGATTATTATATGGTTGTTGATATTAGTTTAGGGCATATAAATAAGTTAATTACCGTCTACTACCATTGGAATATAACCCGTTTGGCGTATCAGTGCAGTATGTGGCATGATTTCTTGCTTGGGTAGGCAATTCCTTGCTTGCCCTGCCTAGACCTCCATTTATGCCCTAGGCGAGGCATTTGACCACTGCCTAGCGCCTAGGCGTGCCTAAGCGCCTCCTAGGCACTGCCTTTTCTAACAGAGTGTGTACCCATGAGATCCCATCTTGGGCCCTGTTCCGGAGCTCCGCCGGAGGGGGCATCGATCACGGAGGGCTTCTACATCAACACCATAGCCCCTCCGATGAAGTGTGAGTAGTTTACCTCAGACCTTCGGGTCCATAGTTAGTAGCTAGATGGCTTCTTCTCTCTTTTTGGATCTCAATACAATGTTCTCCCCCTCTCTCATGGAGATCTATTCGATGTAATCTTCTTTTGCGATGTGTTTGTTGAGACCGATGAATTGTGGGTTTATGATCAAGATTATCTATGAACAATATTTGAATCTTCTCTAAATTCTTTTATGTATGATTGGTTATCTTTGCAAGTCTCTTCGAATTATCAGTTTGGTTTGGCCTACTAGATTGATCTTTTTCTTGCAATGGGAGAAGTGCTTAGCTTTGGGTTCAATCTTGCGGTGTCCTTTCCCAGTGACAGTAGGGGCAGCAAGGCACGTATTGTATTGTTGCCATCGAGGATAACAAGATGGGGTTTTTATCATATTGCATGAATTTATCCCTCTACATCATGTCATCTTGCTTAAGGCGTTACTCTGTTTTTATGAACTTAATACTCTAGATGCATGCTGGATAGCGGTCGATGAGTGGAGTAATAGTGGTAGATGCAGGCAGGAGTCGGTCTACTTGTCTCGGACGTGATGCCTATATACATGATCATACCTAGATATTCTCATAACTATGCTCAATTCTGTCAATTGCTCAACTGTAATTCGTTCACCCACCATAAAATACTTATGCTCTTGAGAGAAGCCACTAGTGAAACCTATGGCCCCCGGGTCTATCTTCATCATATTAATCTTCCAACACTTAGTTATTTCCTTTGCTTTTTACTTTGCTTTTATTTTAATTTGCATCTTTATCATAAAAATACCAAAATATTATCCTATCATATCTATCAGCTCTCACTCTCGTAAGTGACCGTGAAGGGATTGACAACCCCTTATCGCGTTGGTTGCGAGGATTTATTTGTTTTGTGTAGGTGCGAGGGACTCGCGCGTAGCCTCCTACTGGATTGATACCTTGGTTCTCAAAAACCGAGGGAAATACTTACGCTACTTTGCTGCATCACCCTTTCCTCTTCAAGGGAAAACCAACGCAGTGCTCAAGAGGTAGCACCTCCTCGTTCAACACACGTGCAGTCCGGTGGCGTCTCCCGCGCCTTGATCCAGCAAGGAGAGAGGGAGAGGTTGGGGAAGACTCCGACCAGCAGCAGCACGACGGCGTGGTGGTGGTGGAGGAGCGTGGCACTCCAGCAGGGCTTCGCCAAGCACTGCGAGAGACGAGGGAGGAGAGGGGTAGGGCTGCGCCAAGAGAGAGGGAGACTCGTGTCTCTGGCAGCCCCAAAACCCCCACTATATATAGGGGAAGGGGAGGGGGGCCGGCCCCTCGGGGGGGGGGCAGCGGCCCCCTTAGTGTTTCCAACTAGGGGGGCGCCCGCCCCTCCTAGGGTTTCCAACCCTAGGCGCCTTGGGCCCTTGGGGGGGCGCACCAGCCCACTAAGGGGCTGGTTCCCACCCAACTACAACCCATTAGGTCCTTCGGGGCAGGTGGACCCTCCCGGTGGATCCTCGGAACCCCTTCGGTGGTCCCAGTACAATACCGATAAACCCCGAAACCTTTCCGGTGACTGAAACTGGACTTCCCATATATAAATCTTCACCTCCGGACCATTCCGGAACTCCTCGTGACATCCGGGATCTCATCCGGGACTCCGAACAACATTCGGTAACCACGTACATCTATTTCCTATAACCCTAGCATCATCGAACCTTAAGTGTGTAGACCCTACGGGTTCGGGAACTATGCAGACATGACCGAGACATCTCTCCGGCCAATAACCAACAGCGGGATCTGGATACCCATGTTGGCTCCCACATGTTCCGCGATCATCTCATCGGATGAACCACGATGTCAAGGATTCAATCAATCCCGTATACAATTCCCTTTGTCTACTGATATAGCACTTGCCCGAGATTTGATCATCGGTATACTGATACCTTGTTCAATCTCGTTACGGCAAGTCTCTTTACTCGTTCCGTAACACATCATCCCGTGACCAACCCCTTAGTCACATTGAGCTCATTACGATGATGTCTTACCGAGTGGGCCCAGAGATACCTCTCCGTCATACGGAGTGACAAATCCCAGTCTCGATTCGTGCCAACCCAACAGATCCTTTCGGGGATACCCGTAGTGTACCTTTATAGCCACCCAGTTACGTTGTGACGTTTGGCACACCCAAAGTACCCTTACGGTATCCAGGAGTTGCACAATCTGATGGTCTAAGGAAAAGATACTTGACATTAGAAAAGCTTTAGCAGACGAACTACACGATCTTGTGCTATGCTTAGGATTGGGTCTTATCCATCACATCATTATCCTAATGATGTGATCCCGTTATCAATGACATCCTATGTCCATAGTTAGGAAACTATAACCATCTATTGATCAACGAGCTAGTCAACTAGAGTCTCACTAGGGACATGTTGTGGTCTATATATTCACACATGTATTACGATTTCCGGATAACACAATTATAGCATGAACAATAGACAATTATCATGAACAAGGAAATATAATAATACCATTTTATTATTGCCTCTAGGGCATATTTCCAACAGCGAGCAAGGTGGGCGGCCATGGAAGTCAAAGGGCTCGCTTCCCAGTGAGCCTATGCAGCGTACAGCTCGCACGCTTCCCGGTGAGCCTTCGCATTCGACGATAGCTTGCACGCCTCTCGGTCAGCCTGCGCACCGGACGGCGCTTGCACGCCTCCCGTTCAGTCAAGGTCAAGAAGTTGTCCGCACGACACCTCCTACAACCATTAAAACCAAGACACGTGGCGTCACATGAATGGTTAACAGAATTTTGGATTTACTAGAATTTAAAAACCAGGCATCTCAATGTTTTGCCGGCAATCAACGGTGCCCTGGTGTTTGAAATTCATTCCTATTTCTTGCATGGGACCTAAGCATGCACCCAAGGACACATATTTGATTTTGCAACCAATTTATATGCAATGGAGCATGTGCATGTAGTTCAAAATTGAATTATGCACATAAATGCATTGAAAACTCAGTTAATGCATAAAAATGTCCAAACGGACCCCGAAAAATCACAAAAATTCACACAAGACTCCTGCTGTTCTATGTTGACACGAGAAAAAAATTGAAAGCAATAACAGGCAATGGATATCGTTTCGTCCCCAAAGGTGGGACGTTCCCTACCGAAAACCATCATGCTTGTTGTGAGAAGCTCCGGTTTGTGAGAAGCATATACCCAAACCTGCCCCAAATGGGACAAAATTTGTACCACGACATGTTGATGCCGCTCCATTATAGCATGCCAAATTTCATGAATTTCAGACGAGTTCTGGATTTACTAGAATTTAAAAACCAGGCATCTCAATGTTTTGCCGGCAATCAACGGTGCCCTGGTGTTTGAAATTCATTCCTATTTCTTGCATGGGACCTAAGCATGCACCCAAGGACACATATTTGATTTTGCAACCAATTTATATGCAATGGAGCATGTGCATGTAGTTCAAAATTGAATTATGCACATAAATGCATTGAAAACTCAGTTAATGCATAAAAATGTCCAAACGAACCCCGAAAAATCACAAAAATTCACACAAGACTCCTGCTGTTCTATGTTGACACGAGAAAAAAATTGAAAGCAATAACAGGCAATGGATATCGTTTCGTCCCCAAAGGTGGGACGTTCCCTACCGAAAACCATCATGCTTGTTGTGAGAAGCTCCGGTTTGTGAGAAGCATATACCCAAACCTGCCCCAAATGGGACAAAATTTGTACCACGACATGTTGATGCCGCTCCATTATAGCATGCCAAATTTCATGAATTTCAGACGAGTTCTGGATTTACTAGAATTTAGAAACCAGGCATCTCAATGTTTTGCCGGCAATCAACGGTGCCCTGGTATTTGAAATTCATTCCCATTTCTTGCATGGGACCTAAGCATGCACCCAAGGACACAGATTTGATTTTTCGACCAATTTATATGCAATGGAGCATGTGCATGTAGTTCAAAATTGAATTATGCACATAAATGCATTGAAAACTCAGTTAATGCATAAAAATGTCCAAACGAACCCCGAAAAATCACAAAAATTCACACAACACTCCTGTTGTTCTATGTTGACACGAGAAAAAAATTGAGACCAATAAGAGGCAATGGATATCGTTTCGTCCCCAAAGGTGGGACGTTCCCTACCAAAAACCATCATGCTTGTTGTGAGAAGCTCCGGTTTGTGAGAAGCATATACCCAAACCTGCCCCAAATGGGACAAAGTTTGTACCACGGCATGTTGATTCCGCTCCATGATAGCATGCCAAGTTTCATGAATTTCAGACGAGTTTTAGATTTACTAGAATTTAAAAACCAGGCATCTCAATGTTTTGTCGGCAATCAACGATGCCCTGGTGTTTGAAATTCATTCTCATTTCTTGCATGGGACCTAAGCATGCATCCGACAACACAGATTTGAATTTTCGACCAATTTATATGCAATGGAGCATGCGCATGTAGTTCAAAGTTGAATTATGCACATAAATGCATTGAAAACTCAGTTAATGCATAAAAATGTCCAAACGAACCCCGAAAAATCACAAAAATTCACACAACACTCCTGTTGTTCTATGTTGACACGAGAAAAAAAATTGAGACCAATAAGAGGCAATGGATATCGTTTCGTCCCCAAAGGTGGGACGTTCCCTACCAAAAACCATCATGCTTGTTGTGAGAAGCTCCGGTTTGTGAGAAGCATATACCCAAACCTGCCCCAAATGGGAGAAAATTTTTACCACAACATGTTGATGCCGCTCCATGATAGCATGCCAAGTTTCATGAATTTCAGACGAGTTTTTGATTTACTGGAATTTAAAAACCAGGCATCTCAATGTTTTGCCGGCAATCAACGGTGCCCTGGTGTTTGAAATTCATTCCCATTTCTTGCATGGGACCTAAGCATGCATCCGACAACACAGATTTGAATTTTCGACCAATTTATATGCAATGGAGCATGCGCATGTAGTTCAAAGTTGAATTATGCACATAAATGCATTGAAAACTCAGTTAATGCATAAAAATGTCCAAACGAACCCCGAAAAATCACAAAAATTCACACAACACTCCTGTTGTTCTATGTTGACACGAGAAAAAAAATTGAGACCAATAAGAGGCAATGGATATCGTTTCGTCCCCAAAGGTGGGACGTTCCCTACCAAAAACCATCATGCTTGTTGTGAGAAGCTCCGGTTTGTGAGAAGCATATACCCAAACCTGCCCCAAATGGGAGAAAAATTTTACCACAACATGTTGATGCCGCTCCATGATAGCATGCCAAGTTTCATGAATTTCAGACGAGTTTTTGATTTACTGGAATTTAAAAACCAGGCATCTCAATGTTTTGCCGGCAATCAACGGTGCCCTGGTGTTTGAAATTCATTCCCATTTCTTGCATGGGACCTAAGCATGCACCCAAGGACACAAATTTGATTTTTTGACCTCCAGATAAACTAGGGTTTGAAATTCAACTATATGTGTGTTTGAAATTTAATATGCAACTATATGTGTGTCGTAACAAGATTGAATACAAGAGATGAACTAGGGTTTGAGATGAGATGGTGCTGGTGAAGATGATGGAGATTGCCCTCCCCAAGATGGGAGAGTTGTTGGTGATGATGATGATGATGATTTCCCCCTCTGGGAGGGAAGTTCCCCCGGCAGAATCACTCCGCTGGAGAGCAAAAGTGCTCCTGCCCAAGTTCCGCCTCGAGACGAAGGCGCTCTGCCCCAAAAGTCTTCTCCTTATTTTTCTAGGTAAAAATGACTTATATACCAGAAGATGGGCACCGGAGGTGGGTCGAGGAGGCTACAACCCACCAGGGCGCGCCCAGGTGGGTTGTGCCCACCTGGTGGCCCCCCTCTGGTAGTTATTGGCTCCAATTTTTCTTATATATTCCATAAAAAATCTCCATGAAGTTTCAACTTGTTTGGAGTTGTGCAGAATAGGTGGCCTGACGTAGCTCTTTCAGGTCCAGATTTCCAGCTGCCGGAATTCTCCCTCTTTGTGTGTACCGTGCAAATTATGAGAGAAAAGGCATTAGAATTACTCCAAAAAGCATTATTATGGATAAAAACATTATAAACAACAGTAAGAAAACATGATGCAAAATGGACGTATCAACTCCCCCAAGCTTAGACCTCGCTTGTCCTCAAGCGAAAACCGAAATCGAGAAACATGTCCACATGCTTTGAGAGAGAGGTGTCGATAAAAACAAAATACAAACATAGAAGCATCATGTTGATTATTATAACAACAACAAATTTAAACATAATACTTTTATCATAGAACTTTTATCATACACTGATAACCCACAAGTATAGGGGATCACAACAGTTTTCGAGGGTAGAGTATTCAACCCAAATTTATTGATTCGACACAAGGGGAGCCAAAGAATATTCTCAAGTATTAGCAGTTGATTTGTCAATTCAACCACACGTGGATAACTTAGTATCTACAGCAAAGTACTTAGTAGCAAAGTAGCATGGAAGTAACGGTAACAGTGGCAAAGGTAACAGTAGCAGTATTGTAGTGATTGTAACAGTGGCAACGGAAAAGTAGCTTAACGGAGAACAATATGTGAAAAGCTCATAGGCATTGGATCGGTGATGGAGAATTATGCCAGATGCGATTATTCATGCAACAGTTATAACATAGGGTGGCACAGAACTAGCTCCAGTTCATCAATGTAATGTAGTCATGTATTCCGAATATAGTCATACGTGCTTATGGAAAAGAACTTGCATGACATCTTTTGTCCTACCCTCCCGTGGCAGCGGGGTCCTATTGGAAACTAAGGGATATTAAGGCCTCCTTTTAATAGAGTACCGGACCAAAGCATTAACACATAGTGAATACATGAACTCCTCAAACTACGGTCATCACCGGGAGTGGTCCCGATTATTGTCACTTCGGGGTTGCCGGATCATAGCACATAATAGGTGACTATAGACTTGCAAGATAGGATCAAGAACTCACATATATTCATGAAAACATAATAGGTTCAGATCCGAAATCATGGCACTCGGGCCCTAGTGACAAGCATTAAGCATAGCAAAGTCATAGCAACATCAATCTCAGAACATAGTGGATACTAGGGATCAAACCCTAACAAAACTAACTCGATTACATGATAAATCTCATCCAACCCATCACCGTCCAGCAAGCCTACGATGGAATTACTCACGCACGGCGGTGAGCATCATGAAATTGGTGATGGAGGATGGTTGATGATGACGATGGCGACGGATTCCCCTCTCCGGAGCCCCGAACGGACTCCAGATCAGCCCTCCCGAGAGAGTTTAGGGCTTGGCGGCGGCTCCGTATCGTAAAACACGATGAATCCTTCTCTTTGAATTTTTTCTTGCCGAACATGAATATATAGAGTTGGAGTTGAGGTCGGTGGAGCACCAGGGGGCCCACGAGGCAGGGGGGCAGGCGCGCCTCCCACCCTCGTGGACAGGGTGTGGGCCCCCTGGCCTTGATTCTTTTGCCAGTATTTTTTTATTATTTCCAAAAATAATCTCCGTGAAGTTTCAGGTCATTCCGAGAACTTTTGTTTCTGCACAGAAATAACACCATGGCAATTCTGCTGAAAACAGCGTCAGTCTGGGTTAGTTCCATTCAAATCATGCAAGTTAGAGTCCAAAACAAGGGCAAAAGTGTTTGGAAAAGTAGATACGTTGGACATGTATCAACTCCCCCAAGCCTAAACCTTTCCTTGTCCTCAAGCAATTCAGTTGATAAACTGAAAGTGATAAAGAAAAACTTTTACAAACTCTGTTTGCTCTTGTTGTTGTAAATATGTAAAGCCAGCATTCATGTTTTCAGCAAAGATTATGAACTAACCATATTCACAATAACACTTAGGTCTCATGTTTACTCATGTCAATGACATAATCAACTAGTGAGCAATAATAATAAATCTCGGATGACAACACTTTCTCAAAACAATCATGATATGATATAACAAGATGGTATCTCGCTAGCCCTTTCTAAGACTGCAAAACATAAATGCAGAGCACCTTTAAAGATCAAGGACTGACTAAACATTGTAATTCATGGTAAAAGAGATCCAGTCATAGTCATACCCAATATAAATTAACAGTAATGGATGCAAATGACAGCACTGCTCTCCAACTGGTGCTTTTTAATAAGAGGGTGATGACTCAACATAAAAGTAAATAGATAGGCCCTTTGCAGAGGGAAGCAGTGATTTGTAGAGGTGCCAGAGCTCGATTTTTGAAATAGAGATATATAATATTTTGAGCGGCACACTTTCATTGTCAACATAACAACCGAGAGATGGCGATATCTTCCATGCTACACACATTATAGGCGGTTCCCAAGCAGAATGGTAAAGTTTATACTCCCCCACCACCAACAAGCATCAATCCATGGCTTGCTCGAAACAACGAGTGCCTCCAACTAACAACAGCCCTGGGGGAGTTTTGTTTGCAATTATTTCGATTTGGTTTGCATAAAGCATGGGACTGGGCATCCCGGTGACCAGCCATTTTCTCGTGAGTGAGGAGTGGAGTCCACTCCTCTTGAGAATAACCCGCCTAACATGGAAGATACAGACAACCCTAGTTGATACATGAGCTATTCAAGCATACAAAACAGAATTTCATTTGAAGGTTTAGAGTTTGGCACATACAAATTTACTTGGAACGGCAGGTAGATACCGCATATAGGAAGGTATAGTGGACTCATATGGAATAACTTTGGGGTTTAAGGGATTGGATGCACAAGCAGTATTCTCGCTTAGTACAAGTGAAGGCTAGCAAAAGACTGGGAAGCGACCAGCTAGAGAGCGACAACAGTCATGAACATGCATTAACATTAATAAACATTGAGTGCAAGCATGAGTAGGATATAATCCACCATGAACATAAATATTGTGAAGGCTATGTTGATTTGTTTCAACTACATGTGTGAACATGTGCCAAGTCAAGTCACTTAAATCATTCAAAGGAGGATACCACCCTATCATACCGCATCACAACCATTTTAATAGTATGTTGGCACGCAAGGTAAACCATTATAAACCCCTAGCTAATTAAGCATGGCATAAGTAACTATAATCTCTAGTTGTCATTGAAAACATGTTTATTCATAATAGGCTGAATCAGGAACGATGAACTAATCATATTTACAAAAACAAGAGAGGTCGAGTTCATACCAGCTTCTCTCATCTCAATCAGTCCATCATATATCGTCATAATTGCCTTTCACTTGCACGACCGAATGATGTGAATAATATTAATAGTGCATGTGCATTGGACTAAGCTGGAATCTGCGAGCATCTGATAAACAGGAGAAGACAATGCAATATGGGCTCTTGGTTAAATCAACAATAATGCATATAAGAGCCACTTCAACAATTTCATTATGGTCTTCTCCTATCGATCCCCAAATAAAATAAAATAAATAAAACTATTTACATGGGAAAGCTCCCAACAAGCAAAAGAAGAACGGGAAATCTTTTTGGGTTTTCTTTTAATTAATACTACTACAGCATGGAAGTAAACTAGCTAAAAGCTACTACTAATTTTTTTGGTTTTTCTTAAAGTTTTTCAAACACACAAGAAAGCAAGAAAAAGAAAATAAACTAGCATGGATATTACAGTGAAAACGTATGAGCACCGACAGCTAGCAATGAGTGTGTGAACATAAATGTAATATCGGTGAGAAATACGTACTCCCCCAAGCTTAGGCTTTTGGCCTAAGTTGGTCTATGGCCACGGCTGGCCTGGCAGATATCCGAAGTTGTAACTGGGGTCGTACTGAGATGCAGCGGCTATTGCATCGTGGGCTGCAGCTTGGAGGCGAGCTGCCCTCGTCCTCCTCTCGTACTCATTTGCCTCCTCCCTGGTTATGACATATCTCCCCTTTGCCTGAAAGTCAAATAAAGTAGGAGCAGGGAGAGCGACGTGATAGGTGCGTCGTCTGTCAAAGATTAGTCAGTACTGGAGGAACTGATCGTTCCTCTCAACAAACTGATGAGGAACCATAGCCTCATAATCTAAATAAACAGGAGGCAACTCAATATCATACTCACGTATGGGTATATCAAGAAAATTAGCTAGACGGGTTGCATAAATTCCACCAAAGAAATCTCCATTAATTCTATTATTATGCAACCTACGTGCAACAATGGCTCCCAAATTATAGTGTTTATCTCCTAGTACAGCACTCCTGAGAACACTGAGATCAGGGACACACATGTGACATGCTTCATCCTTACCATTGATGCACCTACCTATGAAGAGAGCAAAATAATGTATAGCAGGAAAATTAATGCTCCCTATGGTAGCTTGTGTTATATCTCTAGACTCCCCCACAGTTATACTAGCAAGAAAATCTCTAAATTCAGATTTGCGAGGTTCACTAGGACTACCCCATTGCGGGAGTTTACAAGCAGTGCTAAAATCCTCTAAGTCCATAGTATAAGAATTTTCATAAAAATCAAACAGGACAGTTTGAGAATTGCGTGATGATGAAAATTCAAACCTTCTCAAGTCCATAGTATAAGAATTTTCATAAAGATCAAACAGGACAGTTTGAGAATTGCGTGATGATGAAAATTCAAACCTTCTCACAAAGGAATCAGTGAGATAGTGGTACTGACGGCACTTATATGCCTCTAAGCTCTCAAGATCAGCGTTACGCACATATGCGTTAAATTCTTCCTTGATTCCGGCTTGATCCATAAAGTCCTCTGACGGCCATTCACAAGCCCGCACTTGAGCTTCCCTCGGTGGTTCATCGTCCGCATCGCGTATTGCGAGCCTGGGCCCTTGCTTCCTTGAAGGACCACCTTGGTAAATTTTCCTAAACATATTTCTTCCTATGAAAAATTTCTGAAAATTTTAGTAACTCAAAATAAAAGTGAACCAAACACAACAGAATTGATAGCAACTACTCCTACAAGTGCCTAGAGACTATATCATGCATTAGAACTACTTGTGACCAAATAAATTTGACATGCAAGCTCAAGAATAGGGTCACCTAAGCAGCAAAAATTTTCAATGAATAAAGCACTAGAACCAAAACTAATTGGACCATTGGAGGAGTCACATACCGAAGAACAATCCCCCAAAGCAGTTTTGTGAGAGGTGCTTTGAGCAAGGAGATCGAAAATGGCAGCAAGATGAGCAAGAACTCGTGCTTGAGTTGGTTGGTGATTTTTTTGGGAGGAAGAAGGAGTGTGTGGTTGCTGGAATAAGTGGAGGGGACCCACCATGGGCCCACGAGGCAGGGGGTGCGCCTAGAGGGGGTGGCGCGCCCTGGACCCTCGTGGCCAGGTGCTTGCTCCCCTGATGTGTTCTCAGTGCCAGATATTCTCAAATATTCCAGAAAAAATCATATCTCAATTTCGGGGCATTTGGAGAACTTTTATTTTCAGGGTATTTTTTATTGCATGGATAATTCAGAAAACTAACAGAAAATACTAATTTACTTTATTTCAACTAAATAACGGAAAGTAAAAGGAGGGTACAGAAGGTTGTGCTTTCTAACTTCATCCCTCTCATGCTCATCAAAAGGAATCCGCTAACAAGGTTGATCAAGTCTTGTTAACAAACTCATTCCGAATCACATGAAACCGGAGAATTTTCGAATAGCACTAGGTTACCTCAACGGGGATATGCTCGTCCCCAATAATAAGAATATCATATTTCTTCTTGACAGTAGGTAGAGGAAATTCAAAACCTCCAAAACTAATCGATGGAATTTTTCCAATAGAGCTTATACTATGAACTTGAGGTTGTTTCCTCGGAAAGTGTACCGTATGCTCATTGCCATTAACATGAAAAGTGACATTGCCTTTGTTGCAATCAATAACAGCCCCTGCAGTATTCAAAAAGGGTCTTCCAAGAATAATAGACATACTATCGTCCTCGGGAATATCAAGAATAACAAAGTCCGTTAAAATAGTAACGTTTGCAACCACAACAGGCACATCCTCACAAATACCGACAGGTATAGTAGTTGATTTATCATCCATTTGCAAAGATATTTCAGTAGGTGTCAACTTATTCAAATCAAGTCTACGATATAAAGAGAGAGGCATAACACTAACACCGGCTCCAAGATCACATAAAGCAGTTTTAACATAGTTTCTTTTAATGGAGCATGGTATAGTGGGTACTCCTGGATCTCCTAACTTCTTTGGTATTCCACCCTTAAAAGTATAATTAGCAAGCATGGTGGAAATTTCAGCTTCCGGTATCTTTCTTTTGTTTGTAACAATTTCTTTCATATACTTAGCATAAGGATTCATTTTGAGCATATCAGTCAAACGCATACGCAAAAAGATAGGTCTAATCATGTGAGCAAAGCGCTCAAAATCCTCATCATCCTTTTTCTTGGATGGTTTGGGAGGAAAAGGCATGGATTTATGAACCCAAGGTTCTCTTTCTTTACCGTGCTTCCTAGCAACGAAGTCTCTCTTATCATAACGTTGATTATTTGATTGTGGGTTATCAAGATCAACAGCAGGTTCAATTTCTACATCATTATCATTACTAGGTTGAGCATCAACATGAACATAATCATTAACGTTATCACTAGGTTCATGTTCATTACCAGATTGTGTTTCAGCATCAGAAATATAAATATCATTGGGATTCTCAGGTGTGTCAACAACAGGTTCACTAGAAGCATGCAAAGTCCTATAATTTTTCTTTTTCTTCCTCTTAGTAGGACTAGGTGCATCTATATTATTTCTCTGAGAATCCTGCTCAATTCTCTTAGGGTGGCCCTCAGGATACAATGTTTCCTGAGTCACTTTACCCCCTCTAGTTGCAACTTTAACAGCAAAGTCATTATTCTTACTATTCAATTCATTGAGCAAATCATTCTGAGCTTTAAGTACTTGTTCTACTTGAGTGGTCACCATAGAAGCATGTTTACTAATGAGTTTAAGTTCACCTTTAACTCTAGACACATATTCACTCAAGTGTTCAATCATATAAGAATTGCGTTTTAATTCTCTACCAAAATAAGCATTGAAGTTTTCTTGCTTAACCATAAAATTATCAAACTCATCCAAACATTGGCTAGCAAACTTAGTAGGAGGGATTTCAGCTTTATCATATCTATAGAGAGAATTTACCTTTACTACCTGTGTCGGGTTATCAAGACCATGTGTTTCTTCAACAGGCGGTAATTAAGACCATGTATTTCTTTAACAGGAGGTAAATTCTTAACATCTTCAGCTTTAATACCTTTTTCCTTCATAGATTTCTTTGCCTCTTGCATATCTTCAGGACTGAGAAATAGAATACCCCTTTTCTTCGGAGTTGGCTTAGGAGTTGGTTCAGGAAGTGTCCAATTATTTTCATTAGTCAACATATTATTCAATAGCAATTCAGCATGGTCGGCAGTTCTTTCCCTGAAAACACAACCAACACAACTATCTAGGTGGTCTCTAGAAGCATCGGTTAGTCCATTATAAAAGATATCAAGTATTTCCTTTTTCTTGAGAGGATGATCAGGCAAAGCATTAAGTAATTGGAGAACTCTCCCCCAAGCTTGTGGGAGACCCTCTTCTTCAATTTGCACAAAATTATATATATCCCTTAAAGCAGCTTGTTTCTTATGAGTAGGGAAATATTTAGCAGAGAAGTAATAAATCATGTCCTGGGGACTACGCACACAACTAGGATCAAGAGAATTAAACCATGTCTTAGCATCACCCTTTAATGAGAACGGAAATAATTTAAGGATATAGTAGTAACGAGTTTTCTCATCATTAGTGAACAGGGTGGCTATATCATTTAATTTAGTAAGATGTGCCACAACAGTTTCAGATTCATAGCCATAAAAAGGATCAGATTCAACCAAAGTAATTATCTCAGGATCGACAGAGAAATCATAATCCTTATCAGTAACAAAGATAGGTGAAGTAGCATAAGCAGGATCATATTTCATTCTAGCATTCAGAGATTTTTCTTTCAACTTAGCTAATAATTTCTTAAGATCACTCCTATCATTGCAAGCAAGAAAGTCTCTAGCAATTTCTTCATCCATAACATAACCCTCAGGCACAACAGGCAATTCATATCTAGGAGGAGAATCTTCATCAGCACTTTCATCAATATTATCAGTTTCAACAATTTCATTCTCTCTAGCCCTAGCAAGTTGTTCATTTAGAAATTCACCTAGTGGCACAGTAGTATCAAGCATAGAAGTAGTTTCATCATAAGTATCATGCATAGCAGAAGTGGCATCATCAATAACATGCGACATATTAGAATTAATAGCATAAGCAGGTTTAGGTGTCGCAAGCATACTCAAAACAGAAGGTGAATCAAGTCGAGAGCTAGATGGCAGTTCCTTACCTCCCCTCGTAGTTGAGGGATAAATTTTGGTTTTCTCGTCTTTCAAGTTCCTCATAGTGACCAGCAGATATAAATCCCAAGTGACTCAAAGAATAGAGCTATGCTCCCCGGCAACGGCGCCAGAAAATAGTCTTGATAACCACAAGTATAGGGGATCGCAACAGTTTTCGAGGGTAGAGTATTCAACCCAAATTTATTGATTCGACACAAGGGGAGCCAAATAATATTCTCAAGTATTAGCAGTTGAGTTGTCAATTCAACCACACCTGGATAACTTAGTATCTGCAGCAATGTACGTAGTAGCAAAGTAGTATGGAAGTAACTGTAACAGTGGCAAAGGTAACAGTAGCAGTATTGTAGTGATTGTAACAGTGGCAACGGAAAAGTAGCTAAACAGAGAACAATATGTGAAAAGCTCGTAGGCATTGGATCGGTGATGGAGAATTATGCCGGATGCGATTATTCATGCAACAGTTATAACATAGGGTGACACAGAACTAGCTCCAGTTCATCAATGTAATGTAGGCATGTATTCCGAATATAGTCATACGTGCTTATGGAAAAGAACTTGCATGACATCTTTTGTCCTACCCTCCCGTGGTAGAGGGGTTCTATTGGAAACTAAGGGATATTAAGGCCTCCTTTTAATAGAGTACCGGACCAAAGCATTAACACATAGTGAATACATGAACTCCTCAAACTATGGTCATCACCGGGAGTGGTCCCGATTATTGTCACTTCGGGGTTGCCGGATCATAACACATAATAGGTGACTATAGACTTGCAAGATAGGATCAAGAACTCACATATATTCATGAAAACATTATTAAAAGGAGGCCTAGTGACAAGCATTAAGCATAGCAAAGTCATAGCAACATCAATCTCAGAACATAGTGGATACTAGGGATCAAACCCTAACAAAACTAACTCGATTACATGATAAATCTCATCCAATCCATCACCGTCCAGCGAGCCTATGATGAAATTACTCATGCACGGCGGTGAGCATCATGAAATTGGTGATGGAGGATGGTTGATGATGACGATGGCGACGGATTCCCCTCTCCGGAGCCCCGAACGGACTCCAGATCAGCCCTCCCGAGAGAGTTTAGGGCTTGGCGGCGGCTCCATATCGTAAAAAGCGATGAATCGTTCTCTCTGATTTTTTCTCCCCGAACGTGAATATATAGAGTTGGAGTTGAGGTCTGTGGAGCACCATGGGGCCCACGAGGCGGGGGGCGCGCCTCCCACCCTCGTGGACAGGGTGTGGGCCCCCTGGCCTTGATTCTTTCGCCAGTATTTTTTTATTATTTCCAAAAACAATCTCCGTGAAGTTTCAGGTCATTCCGAGAACTTTTGTTTCTGCACAAAAATAACACCATGGCAATTCTGCTGAAAACAGCGTCAGTCCGGGTTAGTTCCCTTCAAATCATGCAAGTTAGAGTCCAAAACAAGGGCAAAAGTGTTTGTAAAAGTAGATACGTTGGAGACGTATCATACACTTCCCATGTATAAGTAATAGTTCATCACACAATCGAAGTATAAAGCAAAAACTCTAATAGAAACCAACAAACTATGTTCTCAGTCAACTTTGCAACTACAATTCATCATCTTTTCAGGAAGGGTCACGTGTCGGAGCCTTTAGTCAAGTCCACATACTCAACCATCATATAGTCTTCTATGATTGCTAACACTCACCGCGTACACATGAGCAAAACGTTTCAATCGGACACATAGAAAGATAGGGGCTTATAGTTTCGCCTCCCAACGTACTCACCCCAAGGGTGATGTCAACAATAATAACTCATGCTATCTATATTCAACTGGACATATGTGCCTAGATCTTTCCTCACCACACGATGCTTGCCAAAGGAGAAAAATAAAAAGGAATAGAAGGAAAACTTTGACTCTTTGCATAAAAGTAAATACATAAAAGTAAAGGATAGGCCCTTCGCAGAGGGAAGCAGAGGTTGCCATGCGCTTATTTGTTTGTATGCTTAATCCCTTAGTGCAAAAGAACGTCACGTTACATTGCCCCTTAAGATGACAACCTTCATTATGCAATTTGTCGCTTTTATTCTTTGTCATCCAAGTTCGTGCAACACTGAATTTTCTCTTACACTAAACGATCTCACACTTTTAGAAGCAATTTTTATTGCCCATTTGCACCGATGACAACTTACTTGAGGGATCTTGCTCAATCCCTAGGTAGGTATGGTGGACACTTGAAAAAGATTTGGGTTTAAGGGTTTCTGGATGCACAAGTAATATCTCTACATAGTGCAGAATTTTGGGCTAGCAAAGATAGGGGCCAAGCACCACATCTTAAAGGATCTATGACAATATGACTTCTATGTGAATATAAACAAACATAAACCATTACGTTGTCTTCCTTGTCCAACGTCAACAATTTGGCATATAATATTTTGATGAGGGCTCACAATCACAAAAGATTTCTAGGATAGTATATTTACATGTGAATCTTCCCTTCCCTTACTAATTCTTGCATGAGTTGCATCATTGACTAATGCTATGTTTGTTAATCTCTAATAAAATTCTCTACTTATACTTTTCCTTATGTGGTGCCATCACCTACCATAGGATTAGTATATGATCTATTGATTTATTTCCTTTCTTTTATTTATTTCCTTTCTCTTTTTCTTTCTTTCTTATTTCTTTTCTTTATTTGCAACATGAAAGTAAAGAAAGCAAAAACTCAAACTAAACTTTATTATATAACTTGCACATGATTACAATGATAGATAACTAAGCAAACTCACAAAGAAGAAAGGATCGAACTAAACTTTATTTCATCTAAAGCAAAAGATCGAACTAAGATAAGTAAAAGCAAAAAGATAGTGGGATGATACGATACCGGAGCACCTCCCCCAAGCTTGGCGGAAGCCAAGGGGAGTGCCCATACCCGATACTTAGTCCTCCTTTGGTGGTGAAGAAGATGGTGGTGGTGAAGAAGCGATCCTATCCTTAAGGATCAAGAGATTCTCCAACCGAAGGATGACGCTCCGGAGGTGGATGATGTGCTCTTGATGTAGAATATTTTCGCGAGTGAGATACTTATTTTGTATGCGAACTATTTCAATGACGTGAAAAGCTTCAATCTCAGCAGGAGTAAGATGAGTTAGATAGGGCTTAAGGATATCTTCTTCCTCCTCCTCGGCTAGCAATGCTTGTGCTGCCACCAGGGATGGATCTACGGTAGCTTCCTTGCCCTTGTCACCCTTGACGGTGTCCGTAGGCTCCTCCCTCTTCGTCTTGATCTTCATCAGCCAAGCATCTTCTTCCATGTTGTTGGAGGAGTAGGAAGACATGATGCATGGCTTGACAAATCTGACCGAAAATAGCAAGAAAAGAGAACTGAGGATTTCTCCGCGATACGGTGATCAACAGGTTTGGGAAGTATATATAGTTTTTTTATCTTGGGGGACAAGTACATGGAAGAAAAATGGAGTACGAAAGGTGTTCCAGGTGGGCACAACCTACCTGGGCGCGCCAGGCATGCCTGGGGCGCCCTGGTGTCTTGTGCCCACCAGGGGACGCTTCCTGAAAGTTTCTTTATTTCCAAAATTCTTAAATATTCCAAAACTGACAAAAAATATTTTTGCGAATTTTTCGGAGTCCGTTTACTTACCGTATCACGTACCTCCTTATTTTCATGATTCTGGAGTGTTCCGGAAGGACTCTTCTATGTGTTCTTCCGGTGTCAAAGTTTGGATAATATTGCTTTCGACATTAATAGGCGTACCTGAGATATAATGCTTTATTCGTTGCCCATTGACAACCTTCGGGTTAGTACCTTTGGAATTATTTATTTTGATGGCTCCAGACCGGTAAACCTCCTCAATGACATATGGGCCTTCCCAATTTGAGAGGAGCTTTCCTGCAAAGAATCTAAAACGAGAGTTGTACAAAAGAACATATTCTCGGACTTTAAACTCACGCTTTTGGATTCTTTTGTCATGCCATCTTTTAACTTTTTCTTTGAATAAGTTTGCATTTTCATAAGCTTGGGTTCTCCATTCATCTAATGAGTTTATATCAAATAACCTCTTTTCACCGGCAAGTTTGAAATCATAGTTGAGCTCTTTAACTGCCAATATGCTTTATGTTCTAACTCGAGAGGCAAATGACAAGCTTTTCCATAAACCATTTTATACGGAGACATACCCATAGGATTTTTATATGTTGTTCTATAAGCCCAAAGTGCATCATCTAATTTCTTAGACCAATTCTTCCTGGACCTATTAACAGTCTTTTGCAAAATTAATTTTATTTCTTTATTGCTAAGTTCAACTTGACCACTAGACGGAGGATGATAGGGTGATGCAATTCTATGGTTAACATCATACTTGGCAAGCATTTTACGGAAAGCACCATGAATAAAGTGTGAACCACCATCAGTCATTAAATATCTAGGGACTCCAAACCTTGGGAAAATAACTTCTATGTTGTTATTGTTGAAGGCACACGTCCATTGGATGGACAGTTTCGCAAAGCTGCATCCTACTCCACCAATGACGACTCTGCCACTCATGACTCTGCCGCTAATGCCTCAAAGAAAAATCCTCAAGGCACAGCTCCAAGGGTGATGACTGATCGTGAGCTTCTCCCCAGTCTTCATCAGAAGGTCGATCGCAACCACAAATGGGTCAAAAGGCAGTTTGGTTCAATTCTTCAGAACATGACAATCACTCAGAATTCAGTGAAGAAGAACCATTACTACCTCCATGAAGTCTTTGATCGCACCTGGGTTGTTCTGTCTCATCTCTATGGTGAAGAAGATCTCAAGCAGATGGGCTTCAAGCAGGACTTTGACTGGTCTCAGCCACCTTCGAAGAAATTCAAGGAGGTCAAAGTTCCTCACTTGGTGGCCAGATCTAATTCTTTATCGCGCGAGACTGATGAATATGAATACTTGGATGACACTCCGACAGGCCCTACTTCAACAACCGACCCCAACAACGCTGGCGCTCCTCCATCGACTTCGTGATTATATTCTTCAGGGGCGTTAGTCCTCATTGTTCGTCCATTTTGATCATTCAATGACAAAGGGGGAGAAATTTGAGTTAGTCATCAAGCGGGTCTATATATGGGAGTTTTTTTCTAAGTTACAACTCTCGTTCTTTTGAAGACTTTGATTGGATCGAGTTGTAATCTTAACTCCGATGGTGGTCTGATACTTTTGCTATGTTCTTCTGCATGCTATTTCCCCATATATGTTAGTGCACGCATGCTGAATTACATCAGTCACCATATTTCATCATGCATTGCAAATTCTTCATATCATATGTTAAATGTGTGTATGAATTACAAGATATAGGGGGAGATCTCCTTGATTCTACGCTTCAATGTGCATTGCTTCTCAAAAGCAAATTCCTCACATATGCACATCTTTAGGGGGAGTTCTTCTATATCTTGCAATCAAATTCCTCAATATCAGTATTTACACTTCATATGTTTATCCCCATTGAAAACTTAACCTATATTGTCATCAATCACCAAAAAGGGGGAGATTGTAAGTGCATCTAGTGCCCCTTAGTGATTTTGGTGTATTGAAGACTTATAGGTTAAGGGACTAATGTGTTTGTGAGTGTACACAGGTCTATAAGTCTATGAGGAGTTTGATATTTACAAAGAAAGTCAACCCCTAAAAATGAATGTCTTCAACTGAAGACTTTGGCTTTCTGAAGACTTTGAAAGTGAAGAATTTGGTGTGACCGTGAAGACTCTGTATTCATGCGAGGAATATGAAGCGTGAAGACTTTTGTTTTCATAGTTTTGTTTTTCTCCTTTTTGAGTCATAGGAAACACCATACTGTTAAAGGGGGTCGAGGAAAAACTAAGGAAAAGTTTCCAAGTGATGCTCATCTCAAAATCCTACACCTACCAATCCTTTCGAGTGAAGCCATTGGAAATCTCATACAGTTTAGTCAATTCCTTCAGTGACAGAGACGAAGATCTTCTGGTCTCTGAGGAATTTGTTCTGACTGAGGAGTTAGGAATTCGCCAGTGCGGATTGCCTACAAGTGAGGAACATGATAGCCCTTAGGAATTTGATAGTCAAATTTCCGACCGTTGCTGTGCTATGCGCCAGCTGTCCCAAAATATCTTACCCACCTAACGGTCATATCATTGAAGGGCATTTATGTCTTATCATGTCAGGTTGCTCCCTAGGCTATAAATAGCCGCCCCCTACAACCACTAGCTGGTTGGCTGCTCCGAGAGAAACTGACACTTGTCATTTGAGAGCATCCCATCCTCCGAGGACTTTGAGCGAAAATCATCAAGTGAGGAAACCCAAACCCAAACACCTTCAAACCCAAAGTGATTGAGCATCACTGAAGAGATTGATCCTGCGTGGATCCGACGCTTGTTACCTTTGAAGACTGTGCATCTTCCAGACGGTTAGGCGTCATGGTCTAGAGCATCCAAGAGGAAATTGTGGATCGCCGAGTGACCGAGTTTGTGAAGGTTTGGAAGTCACCTGAAGACTTGCCACGAGTGATTGGGCAAGGTCTGTGTGACCTTAGCTCGAGGAAAATACGGTGAGGACTATGTGTCCGGGACTATGTGTCCTCAGGTTTAAATACCTAGCCGCTCCAACCAGACGTACGACTATCACAGTAGTTGGAACTGGTCTACCAAATCACTGTCTTCACCGAGCTACTGGTTCTATTTCCCAACCCTTTCATTTCCTCATTACTGTGTTGTGCACTTGATTGTTACTATTTGAAGACTTTTGACTGAAGACTTTCTCAATTTCCTCAGTTCAATTTCTTTAGTCAGTTTGTCTTCAGCCTGCTTATCCTGTGTTTACGCTTTCTGTACTCTGTGCTTGTTTTCATGTCATCATGATGAATGTGCTTCTGTTCTGTTATGCTTGCTCTAAGTACTTATTCCGCTGCTAGTCATTCGTGACTTAGGAATTTCCTCACCCTGAAATTCCTCAGTGACGAATTTGTAAAAATCGCCTATTCACCCCCTCTAGTCGATATAACGCACTTTCAGTTCGGAGTGACATTTCCGTAAGATTTGTCCCTGTTCATGCTCAGGTACACAATGTATGATAATACCATCTACTCCTTCTTTATAAAGATGTGGGTCATCCCAAAAGTAATGTCTCAAATCATAGAAGAATTTTTTCTTTTGTTGGTATGTAAAGCTAGGTGGCAAATATTTAGCAACAATGTAATTAGCATAGTTAGCATACCAAGGAGTACTATTAGCAACATTTATTGTAGTTAACTGCTCATCAGGAAAACTATCATCAATAGGAAGTGGGTCATCAAGCACATTTTCAAGCCTAGACAAGTTATCAGCTACGGGGTTCTCAGCTCCTTTTCTATCAATAATATGCAAATCAAATTCTTGTAACAAGAGAACCCAACGAATAAGTCTAGGATTAGCATCTTTCTTTTCCATAAGATATTTAATAGCAGCATGGTCTGTGTGAACAGTTACTTTGGAATCAACAATATAAGGTCTAAACTTATCACAAGCAAAAACCACTGCTAAGAATTCTTTTTCAGTAGTAGCATAATTTCTTTGAGCATTGTCTAGATTTTTACTAGCATAATGAATAACATTCAATTTCTTATCAACTCTTTGTCCTAGAACAACACCCACACCATAATCACTAGCATCACAAATAATTTCAAAAGGCAAGTTCCAATCAGGTGGTTGAACAATAGGTGCAGACATTAAAGCTTTCTTGAGTGTTTCAAAAGCTTCTAAACACTCATCATCAAAAACAAAAGGAATATCCTTTTGCAAAAGATTAGTGAGAGGCCTAGAAATTTTAGAGAAGTCTTTGATAAACCTCCTATAGAAACCAGCATGACCTAGGAAACTACGAATACCTTTTATGTCCTTAGGACATGGCATTTTCTCAATTGCATCAACCTTAGCTTGGTCCACTTCAATACCTCTTTCAAAAAATTTATGACCCAAGACAATGCCTTCGTTAACCATAAAGTGGCACTTCTCCCAATTCAAGACAAGATTTGTTTGTTCACATCTATGCAAAACTCGATCAAGATTGCTTAAAAAATCATCAAAAGACTTCCCATAAACAGAAAAGTCATCCATGAAAACCTCAACAATCTTTTCACAAAAGTTAGAGAATATAGCATTCATACATCTTTAAAAGGTAGCAGGTGCATTACATAAACCAAAAGGCATACGTCTATAAGCATAGGTTCCAAAAGGACAAGTAAAAGTGGTCTTTTCTTGATCAGGTTGAGAAACAGGTATTTGTGAGAAGCCAGAATATCCATCAAGGAAGCAAAAGTGTGTGTGCTTAGATAATCTTTCAAGCATTTGATCAATAAAAGGCAAAGGGTAATGATCTTTTCTAGTAGCTTTATTTCATTTTCTGAAATCAATTACCATTCTATAGCCTGTAAGAATTCTTTGTGGAATAAGTTCGTTCTTATCATTAGGAACTACAGTAATACCTCCTTTCTTAGGGACACAATGAACAAGACTTACCCATCTACTATCAACTATAGGATAGATTATACCTGCTTCCAGAAGTTTTAATATTTCTGTTCTTACCACCTCTTTCATCTTCGGATTTAACCCACGTTGGTGATCAACAACCGGTTTAGCACCAGGTTCCATATTAATTTTGTGCTGACATAGAGTGGGACTAATGCCCTTTAAATCATCAAGAGTATATCCAATAGCAGCTCGGTGCTTCCTTAGAACTTTCAATAATCTTTCTTCTTCATGTTCTGAAAGGTTAGCACTGATAATAACAGGATATATTTCTTTTCATCAAGATAAGCATATTTCAAAGTGTCTGGCAATTGTTTTAATTCAAACACAGGATCACCTTTAGATGGAGGAGGACCTCCAAGAGTTTCAATAGGCAAATTGTGTTTAAGTAGACGACGTTGTGCAAAGAAAATCTTATCTATTTCATTTCTTTCATGCATATGTAAATCATTTTCATGGTCTAGCAAGTATTGTTCTAAAGGATTAGTAGGTGGCACAACAATAGAAGCAAGACCAATTAATTCATCCTTACTAGGCAACTCTTTTTCATGATGATTTCTACTAAACTTAGAAAAATTAAACTCATGAGACTCATTGCCAAAACTAACACCGACAGTTTGTTTCTTACAATCTATCTTAGCATTAACTGTGTTCAAGAAAGGTCTACCAAAAATAATGGGACAGAAGTCATCTTGTGGGGAACCAAAAACAAGAAAATCAGTA
The DNA here is from genome assembly GCF_018294505.1 of Triticum aestivum. NCBI lineage: Eukaryota > Viridiplantae > Streptophyta > Magnoliopsida > Poales > Poaceae > Triticum > Triticum aestivum. Next base: position 175,239,180 of record NC_057799.1, read on the forward strand.
GGGTATTTTATTTTCCCACACAAGACTTCAACATCTCTAACAATCCCACAAGGTGATATGGTGTCTCTCTTAGCAAGTTTAATAGTAACATCTATGTCTTCTATTTCTGCAGGTGCTATGTCTTTCTTAATTTCTTGATATAAAGTGTAAGGAATAGCACTCACACTAGCACCCATGTCACATAAAACCATGATCACAGTGATCTCCTATTTTAACTGAAATGACAGGCATGCCAACAACTGGTCTATGTTTATCCTTTTTATCGGGTTTACAATTCTAGCAGCTTCTGCACAGAAGTAAATAACATGCCCATCTATATCTTCTTCTAAGAGATCTTTAACCATAGTAACATTAGGTTCCACCCTAATTTGTTCATCTGGTTTAGGTGTTCTAACATAGCTTTTGTTAACCACAGTTGAAACTTTAGCATGTTCTTTATCCTTATAGGAAAAGGGGGTTTCTCAATATGAGCAGTAGGAACAACTGGATCAACATTATAGAGTATAGTTTCTTCTTTAACTGGTACTAGTTTTTTAATTTCATCTTTAATAGGTGGGTGATATTTAAACCACTTCTCTTTAGGGAGTTCAACATGAGTAGCAAATGATTCACAAAAGGAGGCAACTATCTCAGAGTCAAGTCCATATTTACTGCTAAACTTTTGAAAAGCATCGGTATCCATAAAAGACTTAACACAATCATACTTAAGCTTTATCCCTGACTCTTTACTTCGTCGAGTTCCCAATCTTTAGAGTTGCGTTTAATTCTTTCCAAAAGATCCCACCGGAATTCAATAGTTTTCTTCATAAAAGAACCAGCACAAGAATATCCAGCATGGTTTGATCATTACGAGAAAGCCGAGCATAAAAGTTCCGAATAATAATTTCTCTTGAGAGCTCATGATTGGGGCATGAATAAACATTGACTTAAGCCTCCCCCAAGATAGATCGATACTTTCTCCTTCACGAGGCCAAAAATTATATATATAATTCCGATCACGATGAACTAGATGCATAGGATAATTTGTTGGTGGAACTCCAATTTTAAATGATTCCAATTCCATGATCCAATATCATTGCATACCCTATACCATGCCAATGATTTTCCCTTCAAAGATAAAGGGAAAACCTTTTTCATCACCTCATCTCCGGGTAAACCTGCAAGCTTGAACAATCCACAAATTTGTTCTACATATATCAAGTGCATATCAGGATGTTCGGTTCCATCTCCTGCATAAGGATTAGCTAGCAGATGTTCTATCATACCCGAAGGAATTTCATATTCAACATTTTCAGTAGGTGCAGTAGGTTTAGGGGCAATTAATTGTGGTTCCGGACAAGGTGAAGATACCCCGAACAAACCCCTCAAAGGATTGTTTTCCATAGTAGCAAGTGACAATAAATTTCAGCACACTATATAAATGTTCCCTTACCAAATACCACTTACCAAAGGCGCTTCACTCCCCGGCAAAGGTGCCAGAAAATAGCCTTGATGACCCACAACTATAGGGGATAAATTGTAGCTCTTTTCGATAAGTAAGAGTGTCGAACCCCACGAGGAGAAGAAGGAAATGACAAGTAGTTTTCAGTAAGGTATTGTCTGGAAGTGCTGAAATTGTAAGTAGCGGGTAGTTTGATAGAAAGATAATTTGTAACGAGCAACTAACGATAATTGTAACAAGTATGCAGCAAGGTAGCCCAATCCTTTTGAGGCAAAGGACATGCCAAAATGGTCTCTTATAATAAGCAAAGTGTTCTTGAGGGTACACGGGAATTCCATGTAGTCACTTTCATCATGTTGGTTTGATTTGTGTTCGCTACTTTGATAATTTGATATGTGGGTGGACCGGTGCTTAGGTGTTGTTATTACTTGAACAAACCTCCTACTTATGATTAACCCTCCCGCAAGCATCCGCAACTATGAGAAAAGTATTAAGAATAAATTCTAACCATAGCCTTAAACTTTTGGGTCCAATCGGTCCCTTACGGAATAACGCATAAACTGGGGTTTAAGCTTCTGTCACTCTCGCAACCCACCATCTATTTACTACTCCACAATGCATTCCCTTAGGCCCAAATATGGTGAAGTGTAGTCGACGTTCACATGACACCACTAAAGGAATCACAACATGCATACCATCAAAATATCGAACACATCACATGATTACTTGCAACATGATTTATCCCGTGACCTCAAGAACGAAAGTAACTACTCACAAATAACAAACATGCTCATGATCAGAGGAGTAATAAATAGCATCATGGATCTGAACATATAATCTTCCACCAAATAAACCATATAGTAATCAACTACAAGATGTAATCAACACTACTAGTCACCCACAAGCACCAATCTATAGTTCCGGTAACAAGATTGAATACAAGAGATGAACTAGGGTTTGAGATGAGATGGTGCTGGTGAAGATGTTGATGGAGATTGCCCTCCCCAAGATGGGAGAGTTGTTGGTGATGATGATGACGATGATTTCCCCCTCCGGGAGGGAAGTTCCCCTGGCAGAATCGCTCCGCCGGAGGGCAAAAGTGCTCCTGCCCAAGTTCCGCCTCGATACGGCGGCGCTCCGCCCCGAAAGTCTTCTCCTTATTTTTTCTAGGTAAAAATGAATTATATACCAGAAGATGGGCACCGGAGGTGGGCCGAGGAGGCTACAACCCACCAGGGCGCCCCAGGGCTGCCTGGCGCGCCCAGATGGGTTGTGCCCACCTGGTGGCCCCCTCTGGTAGTTATTGGCTCCAATTTTTCTGATATATTACATAAAAAATCTCTGTGAAGTTTCAGCTTGTTTGGAGTTGTGCAGAATAGGTGGCCTGACGTAGCTTTTTCAGGTCGAGATTTCCAGCTGCCGGAATTCTCCCTCTTTGTGTGTACCTTGCAAATTATGAGAGAAAAGGCATTAGAATTACTCGAGAAGCATTATTATGGATAAAAACATTATAAATAACAGTAAGAAAACATGATGCAAAATGGACGTGTCACCACTCTTTGCTCTTTACATATGACCTTCTGGTATGTAGCCAAGCTAATTTGCAGGAAACTCGTATGATTGCTCACATCATCCATCATTATGCGCTCTTTCAGGTCAAATTCTGAATTGGTCAAAGTCGTTAGTGCTCATGTTAATCAAACGGTCATTGTTGATATTAAAAGCATTTTCCCTGTTCCTTCCATGGACGACAATTTTATTCATTAGGGCCACCCTTTAATTCTTCCAGCCAAAAATAGAGTTGCTGCTTACAACTTTGTCCTTGATAGATTCATGGCCAAGCTTCCTACTTATAAGGCTAACATGATTTCCCATTGTAACATCCCCAGCATCACACTACAGTAATCTCCCCCTAATGAAGGTCCTGTCATCATGATCATCATGCCAAAATGCCACTTGTCCAAACATTAGCTTCAAATTCAAATTGCATGTCAAATATTTGCTTCTTCTTTCATGCAAATAAAATAGTTCATCCTATGGAAAATAATCCCTAGATATTTGTCATGTTAAAGCCAACATTTTTGGAATTCCCAAATTGCCCCTGCGAATTTATTATCTGGTCCAGCGGTATTTAAGATGTCCTTTTCATTTTCTAAAATGCTTGGACAACTCCTGATGGCCCCAAACTTTTTGTGGCAATGCCCAATAATTGTTTAAAATTGTTTTGGCCAGTGGCATATTTTTGCAAAGTCATTTGTGGCTAAAGGAAAATGCAAAAGCTACTGGAAAAAGAAAATGAAGAAAAGAAAGGTATGAAACTAAAAGCCTCACTGTACACTCTAACCCACTTGCTACAGTGCAGGCCCAGCCCATCCCGGTGCCTCCTTCTCCCTCTGTTCACCCGAGGCTCCGTGGACGGGCGTGGCGCATCCATAGCCGGGATGGCCACGTGCCGGTCATCCCGCGGCTTCCCCCGGTGGATAAGGCCCCCCTCATCGTCTCCCCCGGAAACCCTAGCACCTCCTCCCCCAGATCCCCTTCCTATCACTCTCTCTGTGCGAGAACTCGCGCCCGAGACCTCATCGCCGCGCCCTCGTCGATCCCGCAGCCGCCATGCTCCCCTGCGCTTGGGAGGTTGTCCATGAGCTTAACCACCGTTGCCTTCACCGCCCGAGGACGTGTCCGACCGCCCCGTCGTCGTCCCCTTCGTCACCTGCAGCACCCCGTTCGAGTCGGGAGCACCTACGTCGAGCCTGGCGACATCTTCCCGCCGTCCGCTTCGGTCGCCGTCATTCACCATCAAATCGGCCGGCCTCTGCTGCTCCTAAGCAATCACGGGGCCACCTTGTGCCCGCTAGGTGAGCCACCACCCCTTCTGCTCCTCACCTTGAACTCACACGCATCGCTAGCCGCCGCCGTTCGCTTCGCCGCCGCGGCCACCGCAAGCTAAGCTCGCGCCCGAGCACCGCTCCGTGCTCCTGGGATCCCCAGGAGGCCAACGCGTGCATCCATTTGTCTTGCCGCATCCCCCTAGCCCCGGATCCGTCCTCGCCCGACTCCGTCCACCGCATCCGCTCGTCGCCGGCGTCGACTCCGACCCCCAGCACGAACCCCTACCATCATTCGATGCGCGTTGAGCCCACGTTTGAATGAGCTCGGTCGCGCCCGATTTGGTCCCCCGTAGAGCTGCCCCAGTCGGGCGTCCGTCATTGCCGCCGCTGGCCATCGTCGTTGCCGTCGACTTCAGCCGCCCCACCTCACCCCGATAGCGCGCCGACCATGCTTCCTACTTATAAGGCTAACATGATTTCCCATTGTAACATCCCCAGCATCACACTACAGTAATCTCCCCCTAATGAAGGTCATGTCATCATGATCATCATGCCAAAATGCCACTTGTCCAAACATCAGCTTCAAATTCAAATTCAAATTGCATGTCAAATATTTGCTTCTTCTTTCATGCAAATAAAATAGTTCATCCTATGGCAAATAATCCCTAGATATTTTTCATGTTGAAGCCAACATTTTTGGAATTCCCGAATTGCCCATGGGAATTTATTATCTGGTCCAGCAGTATTTAAGATGTCCTTTTCATTTTCTAAAATGCTTGGACAACTCCTGATGGCCCCAAAATTTTTGTGGCAATGCCCAATAATTGTTTAAAATTGTTTTGGCCAGTGGCATATTTTTGCAAAGTCATTTGTGGCTAAAGGAAAATGCAAAAGCTACTGGAAAAAGAAAACAAAATAAAAGAAAGGAATGAAACTAAAAGCCTCACTGTACACTCTAGCCCACTTGCTACAGTGCAGGCCCAGCCCATCCCGGTGCCTCCTTCTCCCTCTGTTCACCCGAGGCTCCGTGGACGGGCGCGGCGCGTCCATGGCCGGGATGGCCACGTGACGGTCATCCTGCGGCTTCCCCCGGTGGATAATGCCCCCCTCATCGTCTCCCCCAGAAGCCCTAGCACCTCCTTCCCCAGATCCCCTTCCTCTCGCTCTCTCTGTGCGAGAACTCACGCCCGAGACCTCATCACCGCTCCCTCGTCGATCCCGCGGCCGCCGTGCTCCCCTGCGCTTGGGAGGTTGTCCATGAGCTTCACCATCGTTGCCTTCACCGCCTGAGGACGTGTCCGACCACCCCGTTGTCGTCCCCTTCGTCACCTACAGCACCCCGTTCGAGTCGGGAGCACCTACGTCGAGCCTGGCGACATCTTCCCGCCGTCCGCTTCGGTCGCCGTCGTTCACCGTCGAATCGGCCGGCCTCTGCTGCTCCTAAGCAATCACGGGCCACCTTGTGCCCGCTAGGTGAGCCACCACCCCTTCTGCTCCTCACCTTTAACTCACACGCATCGCTAGCCGCCGTCGTTCGCTTCGCCGCCACGGCCACCTCAAGCTAAGCTCGCGCCCAAGCACCGCAACGTGCTCCTGGGATCCCCAGGAGGCCAACGCGTGCATCCGTTTGTCTTGCCGCATACCCCTAGCCCCGGATCCGTCCTCGCCCGACTCCGTCCAACGCATACGCTCGTCGCCGGTGTCGACTCCGACCCCCAGCACGAACCCCTACCATCATTCGATGCGCATTGAGCCCACGTTTGAATGAGCTCGGTCGCGCCCGATTTGGTCCCCCATAGACCTGCCCCAGTCGCGCGTCCGTCATTGCCGCCGCTGGCCATCGTCGTTGCCGTCGACTTTGGCCGCCCCACCTCACCCTGATAGCGCGCCGACCGCGCCCTGCCTCTGCTCTGCCGACGTTGCCCTCTGCCGCCCGCGCCAGACAACCGCTGCTCCGCTCCGTCGCGCTCTGGTCCGCGTGCATGCGCTCACCACATAGCAGCGCCACGCCCGCCTCTGCACCACTTCGCCGCGGCCTGCTCCCTACCGGCCCTGCCTGCAGCTTGCCCCTCCCCTGCACGCACGCTGGCGCGTGAACCTGCACCCTACCTCGCCCCCACGGCCGCGCTGGGCCGCCGCTGCCGGCCGGCTGCGCCAGGGCCGTGCCCGGGTTCGCCCGGCGCCCGCAGCGCCCCATCGCCCGTACCTGTAGCGCCCGCCCCGTTAAGGCCCTTGGCCCAATGACAGCCGGGGCCCACCCCATAACGTTTTTTATAAATTAATTAATTAAATTAAATTTTTTCTGTTAGATTAAACTAATCAAGTTTAGTAAACCTAATTAACTAATTAAACTATCTAATCTGTTAATTAGGTCTGTCAGTCATTGACAGTTGGGACCCACCTATTAGTTTGACCCAGTCAACGGTCAGAGTTGACCGCTGATGTCATGCTGACATCAAGCTGGCGCAATATATATTTTCGAATTAAAATAATTTCAAATTGTTTTAAAAACTTTAGAATTTCGTAGAAAATAAACCGTAGCTCGGATCGAAAAACTTTATATATGAAAGTTGCTTAGAACGACGAGACGAATCCGAATACACTCTCCGTTCATCTGTCACATGCCCCTAGCATAGCTAACATGCAACTTTTCCCCTCCGTTTCATCTGTCTGAAAATGCCAGACGTCGGGAAAACATTCCCGGTTGACTTCCCCCTTCACTAGTATCGTGTAGCACCGCGTTAGAACACGTCTAGCTATGCCTGTTGTCATGTTATGCATTTGCTCTCTATGTATTTACTGCTTCTCCCCCCTTTTCTCTTCGGTAGACCCCGTGGCGGCTGCCGATGCCGCTGTGATCGACTACGTCACCGACGACCCCTCCTTCTTGGCTGAGCAACCAGGCAAGCCCCCCCTTTGATCATCCCGATATCGCCCATTCCATTCTCTCATGCTTGCATTAGATTTTGCTACTGTTATTGTTTGCTCCTATTCTGATGCATAGCCTGCTTTTATAACTTGCTCATTGCTACCTACCTGCTTATCCTAAACTGTTTAGTATAGGTTGGTTAGTGATCCATCAGTGACCCCCACCTTGTCCTTGTTGCCCCTGCCTCATCATTGAAGACCCGATCAACGGGATCGAAGACCAGGCCCCGGCACCGCACATCACTTTCCCCTTAGTTGCTCGACACTACTGGATTACTATCGAGTGCCGAGGGTGAGACCTCTACAGCACTTCTGATGTTAATCATGTAGTGTAGCTATTCGGTCGTGTTCATCGGGGGTGATTCCGCCTTAACCACTTCCGATACGACTCTGTCATGCAACCCCTCAAGTGTGAACCTCGGGGGTGGTTCCTCTTACGTTCACCTTGATGATTACATCGAGTGGAATTCACCGAGGGTGATTCCTTGGGTTTTCCCCTTGATGTTTGGACACATGGTTACTATGGTTACTATGACTTTACACTGAACCCTGTTACTAAAGACGGGTCGGCCCTGAGGGGTACCCGCGCGAGCATATTTGCGAGTGATGAGGAGTCGGGTTGACCTGGAGGGTGCCCGCGAGATAATTACGAGGCGTGGCCGGGCATTCCTAGCCCTTACCGCAAGTCCTCGAGACGGGGCAACGGGGTCACATCTGTCGTGAGTCTCTGCTTGTTACCGCGCGTTCCTAATCCACTACGATTTGGATATTTGATCCGAGGGGCCTCTGGCCTGATAGCACTAACCATCACGTGGGCATAGTATGGGCGTTCTGCGTCGTATGCATCAGCCGAAGCTTAATAAACGTCAGCGACTGAGCGGCGCGTGCCTGGTTGGACTGCGTAAGCACCTGACTTGTTGAAGGAGGTAGCTAGGTCTGCTCACTGGCCGCCCACGTAACATGCAGGAGTTCCCGGGGAGATGGCCCAAGACCCCTGGGGGCATAGGTTTAGTCCAGCGTGTTGACCTCTCTATTAAGCCTAGGTCGGGTTGCGGCGTATTGTTTGGCCAAGGCCGGGCCTGACCCAGGAAAGTGTGTCCGGCCAGAGTTAATCGAGCGTGGTGGGTAAGTTGGTGCACCCCTGCAGGGAAGAAAACATCTATCGATAGCCTGTCCTATGGTAACGGACACTTGGAGTTGTATCCCGATCGATACAACTAGAACTGGATACTTGTGATGAGAATTGGATTATGATGACAACTGGATAGTATGGCTCTGGGATTGCTTTCTCGCAGGGAGTCGAGAAAGGATCTCTGGCCGAGGTTGATAACACTTCTACTACTTTACTTTATGCTACTCTACTCCCTCCTGTATCTGCAAGATGGTGGTTTCCAGAAGATGCTAGTCTTCGATAGGCTAGGTTTTCCCCTTCTCTTCTGGCATTCTGCAGTCCAGTCCACAGATACAGCCCATTTTCATTGATACCGATGCATATGTAGTGTAGATCCTTGCTTGCGAGTACTTTGGATGAGTACTCATGGTTGCTTTGCTCCCCCTTTTCCTCCCTTCTTCTTCTTTCCGGTTGATGCAACCAGATGGTGGAGCCCAGGATCCAGACGACCCCACCGACGACTTCTACTACCCCGAGGGTGCCTACTACCACGTGGAGACCGCCGATGACCAGGAGTAGTTAGGAGGCTCCTAGGCAGGAGGCCTTGCCTTTTCGATCGATGTTTCTTTTGTGCTAGCCTTCTTAAGGCAAACTTGTCTAACCTATGTCTGCTCAGATAATGTTGCTTCCGATGACACTTGTGCTTGCATTATTTTAATTTGTGTCTAGAGTTGTGTTGTGATATCTTCCCGTGAGTCCTTGGTCTTGATCGTACACATTTGCGTGTATGATTAGTGTATGATTGAATCGGGGGCGTCACAAGTTGGTATCAGAGCCGACTGCCTGTAGGTAGCCCCCTTTCCAACTCCTTGGCCGAAGTTGAGTCTAGAAACCGAAAATTGTTTTACTAACTTGGCTGTGTGGCTTACGGGCCCACGTCGCCAATTGGGTGGTATTAGGATCTTTTATTCCTCGTCTATACTCTGGGACTCTGATCTCTCTTCCTTACGGGTTAAACGATTTTGCTAACTCTAACATTAGGATCTCGTAACTACTTCCTCCCGGAGAGCCCCTTATTACAGATGATCGCCTGCTGCACCAGAAGATTCTGAAGATACTCTCTGTTGTTCTCTTGAGACTTTGTGCCCGTCGCTTTTGCAATTCCCTAGCACCGATATATCCTTATGGATAACTACGTACACTTGCGATTCATACAGTCATTCCCGGTTGCTCTTGATATTACAAGATACCCGAAAGTATTCTCCGACTTTCGAGAATCATTTTTCCGACTTCCTTGCAGCTCTTTTCCTCCTGAATAACCCTACGAAAAATTCCTCACACTTATCGGGGATTCGTTCATCCCCAGTTGATCTTATGTCTCACAAAATTCTTCGAATGCAATTCGATCTCCCAAAGATCCTCTGTAGCCTAGAACTCCCGAAAGTCTTGTCTACATGCATTATGGTTAAATCCATATGTCTAGCAATATTCATTAACATCCTTTGTCTTTGGCATCCTGAGCCTATTGATTCTTTATGTTGCGATTGCTCGCAATAATCAGTCGAACCCTGAAATTTGACCTTCCGGCTCATACGTCATTCTAGACATGAGTTGGATCTCGGCCAATCATGTTGTAATGATTGTCCACCTAGTTCCCTTCAACTTGAATGTCGAATTATCCAACTGTTTCTATAATCTGGTGCCTTTGCATTCTTTCCCTCTTCTGATTGAGTACTGATACTCACATCAGATCCATTGAGGACCGTTGAATCCTTTGTTGGATTATTACCGAGGAATGTCCTTCATATTCAAAATCTCGTGCGCTCTTCCCTTGATACATATTACCTTCGGTAAATTGTATCCTCTGCTTATTGTCAACCATGCTCTGCTATTGAGATGATGTTATATGCTCTGGAAGTTAGTGGTAGGTGTTCCTAAGATACCCCTACGGGTTGGGTTAAACCTATGCCTTCCCTAATCCGTGTGAACTCAAAAGAGATGTGAGTCTTACTCTTCTGGTACTTCGCCAGATAAATCTTCTGCACTACAATTTCTTCGAAAACGAGGAGTGAATGAAAGGTTATGCATTGAAGAAGTGGGAGTCGACCTTGAACCTTTGTGTTCATGCCCATGGACCCGATGTAGATCTTATCATGGAAGCTGCTCGTAAAAATGATTACCCCTTGTTATAAGTTCATCTTGTATCGGTGGTTTGATCATTCATAACCGTGGTTCCGACCATAGTTTCTCCTTAATTCCATTTCCCGGACAAGTTAAAATACTTGTCTTCGGCAGATCATTTCATCTGTCCAACCTCTATTTTTGATCTACCTCGAGTATTGCCCCTTGTTATCTCGAGGATATTGTGTCATTGCACTACCTCTTGTGTCATTGGAATGATACTCCATCACATCATTCCTAGCCTGATCGGCTATATCATTATCATGCTAATTTTAACTGTGCTACCCGGTCCTTCTTCCCGGAGCACAACTTCCGACGGCGAGCTAAGCTTACGTCGATCTTCCTCATCCTACCATTTCATCTTGAACAACAAGTTTGATTTCGAGCTTGTGTCAAATCCGTGGTTCTCATGGCCTTTCACTTCATCTACCCCTTTTTGTTTGTTGTCGTCGCTGCTCAATGACATCTTCCTAGAATCTCCCGACAAAATTTGTCGTGATCACCATCAACACTTTTATTTCTTCAGAGATGTCAATCGAATTCATGTTGAGAAATACCAACCTTGCTCTTCGATGATTTGTGATATCATCGACGACATCCTTGACTTTTTGCCAACACAGACCTGGTTGTGTTCGGTTATTCCTTACATTCCAAGATAATCTTGGAAATGTTCCTTTGTATCTCTTGTGATCTTTAGATCCAACCTTACTAGAAACACCATATCAATGCTACCATGAAGCATGACTGTGGTATTCCAAATATCGACAAGAACATTGGTAGCACATTACCAAAGGTTCTGGATATATCATCCGAACACCGTTGTATGGGTAAACCTAATAAATTCCTTGCCCCTTTGTCTAAATGGTTTAATACTTGGAGCCCTATCATGCTCTGCCTTTCCTTGGAAAAGTTACACTCTTAAATCTTGTGTACAAACACATTTTTCCTTTCCTTTGGTTTGCTTAACCTTTCCTGTGATCTAATTATATGATAAGCAGAAATAATTCCCTGCTTATGGGAATACCTCGGTTTACAACTCTGTCAGTGTGACCCTGTTATTATTGCTGATGACATCCTGGTAACCCCCGATGGACGAGAACTTAGCCTATTGGTCCACCTCGTTCAACGAGCAGGAAAATGGTTTTGTTCGTCCCTCGCCCTTGGTACCAGCGTTGTTGCCAACATAACTGACAGGCTATACTCTGACCTGCCTTCCTATCATGATCGTGCAAATTGATTAGTCCCTTTCTACTTTTAACCCACATGGTGGGCCCATAACCCATAGTTCCACAGGATCGAAACCTGACGCTCCCGTACCCCCTGTGTTTAAGGTTATTCCTCACGCTTGGCTTCGTATCATGTCACGAGCCACCTTCTGAGTGATGATCTATTCCCGATGCTCTGAACCCCTTTCTCACACTCTGTTCAGGTATCAAACGTTTGTCCATCCGCTTGAAACTCCCTATTGTACCTTCATATTTTTCTCTCGATGTTTTCTTAAGTTTCAACTCGAGAGATACTTCTGCCACATTCCCTGATTTGTTCACCAGATAATAACCCTATAAGGGTCAGTTCTCCTGAAGTTACTCTTTACTTCCCCACTTAAATCTCGGGACGAGATTTCTTGTAGTGGAGGAGATTTGTAACATCCCCAGCATCACACTACAGTAATCTCCCCCTAATGAAGGTCATGTCATCATGATCATCATGCCAAAATGCCACTTGTCCAAACATTAGCTTCAAATTCAAATTCAAATTGCATGTCAAATATTTGCTTCTTCTTTCATGCAAATAAAATAGTTCATCCTATGGCAAATAATCCCTAGATATTTGTCATGTTAAAGCCAACATTTTTGGAATTCCCAAATTGCCCCTGCGAATTTATTATCTGGTCCAGCGGTATTTAAGATGTCCTTTTCATTTTCTAAAATGCTTGGACAACTCCTGATGGCCCCAAAATTTTTGTGGCAATGCCCAATAATTGTTTAAAATTGTTTTTGCCAGTGGCATATTTTCGCAAAGTCATTTGTGGCTAAAGGAAAATGCAAAAGCTACTGGAAAAAGAAAATGAAGAAAAGAAAGGTATGAAACTAAAAGCCTCACTGTACACTCTAGCCCACTTGCTACAGTGCAGGCCCAGCCCATCCCGGTGCCTCCTTCTCCCTCTGTTCACCCGAGGCTCCGTGGACGGGCGTGGCGCATCCATAGCCGGGATGGCCACGTGCCGGTCATCCCGCGGCTTCCCCCGGTGGATAAGGCCCCCCTCATCGTCTCCCCCGGAAACCCTAGCACCTCCTCCCCCAGATCCCCTTCCTATCACTCTCTCTGTGCGAGAACTCGCGCCCGAGACCTCATCGCCGCGCCCTCGTCGATCCCGCAGCCGCCGTGCTCCCCTGCGCTTGGGAGGTTGTCCATGAGCTTAACCACCGTTGCCTTCACCGCCCGAGGACGTGTCCGACCGCCCCGTCGTTGTCCCCTTCGTCACCTGCAGCACCCCGTTCGAGTCGGGAGCACCTACGTCGAGCCTGGCGACATCTTCCCGCCGTCCGCTTCGGTCGCCGTCGTTCACCATCAAATCGGCCGGCCTCTGCTGCTCCTAAGCAATCACGGGGCCACCTTGTGCCCGCTAGGTGAGCCACCACCCCTTCTGCTCCTCACCTTGAACTCACACGCATCGCTAGCCGCCGCCGTTCGCTTCGCCGCCGCGGCCACCGCAAGCTAAGCTCGCGCCCGAGCACCGCTCCGTGCTCCTGGGATCCCCAGGAGGCCAACGCGTGCATCCATTTGTCTTGCCGCATCACCCTAGCCCCGGATCCGTCCTCGCCCGACTCCGTCCACCGCATCCGCTCGTCGCCGGCGTCGACTCCGACCCCCAGCACGAACCCCTACCATCATTCGATGCGCGTTGAGCCCACGTTTGAATGAGCTCGGTCGCGCCCGATTTGGTCCCCCGTAGAGCTGCCCCAGTCGGGCGTCCGTCATTGCCGCCGCTGGCCATCGTCGTTGCCGTCGACTTCAGCCGCCCCACCTCGACCCGATAGCGCGCCGACCATGCCCTGCCTCTGCTCCGCCGCCGCTGCCCTCTGCCGCCCGTGCCCGACCACCGCTGCTCCGCTCCGTCGCGCTCTGGTCCGCGTGCGTGCGCTCACCACATAGCAGCGCCACGCCCGCCTCTGCACCACTTTGCCGCGGCCTGCTCCCTGCCTGCAGCTCGCCCCTCCCCTGCGCGCACGCCGGCGCGCGAACCCGCGCCCTACCTCGCCCCCACGGCCGCGTTGGGCCGCCGCTGCCGGCCGGCTGCGCCCGGGTTCGCCCGGCGCCCGTAGCGCCCCATCGCCCGTACCCGTAGCGCCCGCCCCGTTAAGGCCCTTGGCCCAATGACAGCCGGGGCCCACCCAGAATGTTTTTTTATAATTTAATTAATAAAATTAATTAATTAATTCAATAATTAATTAACTTAATTTTTTCTATTAGATTAAACTTATCAAGTTTAGTAAACCTAATTAACTAATTAAACTATCTAATCTGTTAATTAGGTCTGTCAGTCATTGACAGTTGGGACCCACCTGTTAGTTTGACCCAGTCAACGGTCAGAGGTGACTGCTGACGTCATGCTGACATCAAGCTGGCGCAATATATATTTTTGAATTAAAATAATTTCAAATTGTTTTAAAAACTTTAGAATTTCGTAGAAAATAAACCGTAGCTCGGATCGAAAAACTTTATATATGAAAGTTGCTCAGAACGACGAAACAAATCCGAATACACTCTCCGTTCATATGTCACATGCCCCTAGCATAGCTAACATGCAACTTTTCCCCTCTGTTTCATCTGTCCGAAAATGCCATACTTCGGGAAAACATTCCCGGTTGACTTCCCCCTTCACCGGTATCGTGTAGCACCGCGTTAGAACACGTCTAGCTATGCCTGTTGTCCTGTTATGCACTTGCTTGCTATGTATTTACTGTTTCTCCCCCCTCTTCTCTTCAGTAGACCCCGTGGTGGCTGCCGATGCCGCTGTGATCGACTACGTCACCGACGACCCCTCCTTCTTGTCTGAGCAACCCGGCAAGCCCCCCCTTTGATCATCCCGATGTCGCCCATTCCATTCTCTCATGCTTGCATTAGATTTTGCTACTGTTATTGTTTGCTCCTATTCTGATGCATAGCCTACTTTTGTAACCTGCTCATTGTTACCTACGTGCTTATCCTAAACTGTTTAGTATAGGTTGGTTAGTGATCCATCAGTGACCCCCACCTTGTCCGTGTTGCCCCTGCCTCATCATTGAAGACCTGATCAACGGGATCGAAGACCAGGCCCCGGCACAGCACATCACTTTCCCCTTAGTTGCTCGACATTACTGGGTTACTATCGAGTGCCGAGGGTGAGACCTCTACAGCACTTCTGATGTTAATCCTGTAGTGTAGCTATTCGGTCGTGGTCATCGGGGGTGATTCCGCCTTAACCACTTCCGATACGACTCTGTCGTGCAACCCCTCAAGTGTGAACCTCGGGGGTGGTTCCTCTTATGTTCGCCTTGATGATTACATCGAGTGGAATTCACCGGGGGTGATTCCTTGGGTTTTCCCCTTGATGTTTGTACACACGGTTACTATGGTTACTATGACTTTACACTGAACCCTGTTACTAAAGACGGGTCGGCCCTAAGGGGTACCCGCGCGAGCATATTTGCGAGTGATGAGGAGACGGGTTGACCTGGAGGGTGCCCGCGAGATAATTACGAGGCGTGGCCGGGCATTCCTAGCCCTTGCCGCAAGTCCTCGAGACGGGGCAACGGGGTCACATCTTTCGTGAGTCTCTGCTTGTTACCGCGCGTTCCTAATCCACTACGATTTGGATATTTGATCTGAGGGGCCTCTGGCCTGATAGCACTAACCATCACGTGGGCATAGTATGGGCGTTCTATGTCGTATGCATCAGCCGAAGCTTAATAGACGTCAGCGACTGAGCGGCGCGCGCCGGGTTGGACTGCGTAAGCACCTGCCTTGTTGAAGGAGGTGTTGGGGATCGTTGCAGAAATTAAAAATTTTCTACGCATCACCAAGATCAATCTATGGAGAGACTAGCAACGAGAGAGAGGGGAGTGCATCTTCATACCCTTGAAGATCGCGATGCGGAAGCGTTACAAGAACGCGGATGAAGGATTCGTACTCGTAGCGATTTAGATCGCGGTTGATTCCGATCTAAGCGCCGAACGACGGCGCCTCCGTGTTCAACACACGTACAGCCCGGGGACGTCTCCTCCTTCTTGATCTAGCAAGGGGAGAGGAGAAGTTGAGGGAGAGCTCCGGCAGCACGACGGCGTGGTGGTGGAGCTTGCAGTTCTCCGGCAGGGCTTCGCCAAGCACTACGGAGGAGGAGGAGGTGTTGGGAAGGGAGAGGGCTGCGCCAGGGGAAGGGGTGCGGCTCACATGCACCTCCCCACTATATATAGGGGGGTGGAGGGGGCTGGTTTCTTGCCCTCCAAGTCCATTGGGGCGTTGTCAAAGGTGGGGGAAAGAAATCCCATCATTTCCCTTCCCCACCGATTGTTATCCCCCTTTTTTTAGGGATCTTGATCTTATCCCTTCGGGATATGATCTTATTCCTTCTAATGGGGGATCTTGGTGCGCCTTGACCAGGGGTGCGGGGCCTTGCCCCCACTACCCACGTTCATGTGGGTCCCCCTATGCAGGTGGGCCCCACTCTGGAACCTTCTAGAACCTTCCCGGTACAATACCGAAAAATCCCGAACATTTTCCGGTGGCCAAAATAGGACTTCCCATATATAAATCTTTACCTCCGGACCATTCCGGAACTCCTCGTGATGTCTGGGATCTCATCCGGGACTCCGAACAACATTCGGTAACTGCACACTAATTCCCATGACAACTCTAGCGTCACCGAACCTTAAGTGTGTGGACCCTACGGGTTCGGGAATCATGCAGACATGACCGAGACAGCTCTCTGGCCAATAACCAACAGCGGGATCTGGATACCCATGTTGGCTCCCACATGTTCCACGATGATCTCATTGGATGAACCATGATGTCGGGGATTCAATCAATCATGTATACAATTCCCTTTGTCAATCGGTACGTTACTTGCCCGAGATTCGATCGTCGGTATCCCAATACCCCGTTCAATCTCGTTACCGGCAAGTCACTTTTACTCGTTCCGTAACACATCATCCCGTGATCAACTCTTTGGTCACATTGAGCTCATTATGATGATGTCCTACCGAGTGGGCCCAGAGATACCTCTCCGTCACACGGAGTGACAAATCCCAGTCTCGACTCGTGCCAACCCAACAGACACTTTCGGAGATACCCGTAGTGTGCCTTTATAGCCACTCTGTTACGTTGTGATGTTTGGCACACCCAAAGCATTCCTACGGTATCCGGGAGGTGCACAATCTCATGATCTAAGGAAATGATACTTGACATTAGAAAAGCTTTAGCAGACGAACTACACGATCTTGTGCTATGCTTAGGATTGGGTCTTGTCCATCACATCATTCTCCTAATGATGTGATCCCGTTATCAACGACATCCAATGTCCATGATCAGGAAACCCTAACCATCTATTGATCAACGAGCTAGTCAACTAGAGGCTTACTAGGGACATATTGTGGTCTACGTATTCACACATGTATTGCGGTCTCTGGTTAATACAGTTATAGCATGAACAATAGACAATTATCATGAACAAGGAAATATAATAATAACCATTTTATTATTGCCTCTAGGGCATATTTCCAACAGTCTCCCACTTGCACTAGAGTCAATAATATAGTTCACATCACTATGTGATTGTAATGAATCCAACACCCATGGGGTTTGATCATATCTCGCTTGTGAGAGAGGTTATTAGTCAACGGGTCTGAACCTTTCAGATCCGTGTGTGCTTTACAAATCTCTATGTCATCTTGTAGATGCAGCTACCATGCGCTACTTGGAGCTATTCCAATAACTGCTCTACTATACGCATCCGGTTTACTACTCAGAGTCATCCGAATTAGTGTCAAAGTTTGCATCGACGTAACCCTTTACGACGAACTCTTTTACCACCTCCATAATCGAGAAAATTCCTTAGTCCACTAGTTACTAAGGATAAGTTTGACCGCTGTCATATGATCCATTCCTGGATCACTCTTGTACCCCTTGATTGACTCATGGCAAGGCACACTTCAGGTGCGGTACACAGCATAGCATACTGTAGAGCCTACGTCTAAAGCATAGGGGACGACCTTCATCCTTTCTCTCTCTTCTGCCGTGGTCAGATCTTGAGTCTCACTCAATGCTCATACCTTATAACACAGCCAAGAACTCCTTCTTTGCTGATCTTATTTGAACTCCTTCAAAATCTTGTCACGGTATGTATTCATTTGAAAGTACTATTAAGTGTTTTTTATCTATCCTTATAGATCTTGATGCTCAATGTTCAAGTAGCTTAATCCAGGTTTTCCATTGAAAAACACTTTTCAAATAACCCTATATGCTTTCCGGAAATTCTACATCATTTCTGATCAACAATATGTCAACAACATATACTCATCAGAAATTCTATAGTGCTCCCACTCACTTCTTTGGAAATACAAGTTTCTCATAAACTTTGTATAAACCCAAAATCTTTGATCATCTCATCAAAGCGTATATTCCAACTCCGAGATACTTACTCCAGTCCTTAGAAGGATTGTTGGAGCTTTGCATACTTGTTAGCATCTTTTAGGATTGACAAAAACCTTCTGGTTGTATCACATACAACCTTTCCTCAAAAAAATTGTCGAGGAAACAATGTTTTGACATCCTATCTGCAAGATTTCATAAATAATGCAGTAACTGCTAATACAATTCCAACCGACTCTTAGCATCGCTACGAGTGAGAAAGTCTCACCGCAGTCAACTCCTTGAACTTGTCGCAAAACATCTTAACGACAAGTCGAGCTTTCTTAGTGGTGATACTTACCATCATTGTACGTCTTCCTTTTAAAATCCATCTTAACGACAAGTCGAGCTTTCTTAATGGCCTACGTATTCCCACATGTATTACGGTCTCTGGTTAATACAATTATAGCATGAACAATAGAAAATTATCATGAACTAGGAAACATAATAATAACCATTTTATTATTGCCTCTAGGGCATATTTCCAACAGGAGGTAGCTAGGTCTGCTCACCGGCCGCCCACGCGACGTGCAGGAGTTCCCGGGGAGATGGCCCAAGACCCCTGGGGGCATAGGTTTAGTCTGGCGTGTTGACCTCTCTATTAAGCCTAGGTCGGGTTGCGGCGTATTGTTTGCCCGAGGCCGGGCATGACCCAGGAAAGTGTGTCCGGCCGGAGTTAATCGAGCATGGTGGGTAAGTTGGTGCACCCCTGCAGGGAAGAAAACATCTATCGATAGCCTGTCCTACGGTAACGGACACTTGGAGTTGTATCCCGATCGATACAACTAGAACTGGATACTTGTGATGAGAATTGGATTATGATGAGAACTGGATAGTATGGCTCTGGGATTGCTTTCTCGCAGGGAGTCGAGAAAGGATCTCTGGCCGAGGTTGATAACACTTCTACTACTTTACTTTATGCTACTCCCTCCTGTTGCTGCAAGATGGTGGTTTCCAGAAGATGCTAGTCTTCGATAGGCTAGGTTTTCCCCTTCTCTTCTGGCATTCTGCAGTCCAGTCCAGAGATACAGCCCATTTTCATTGATACCGATGCATATGTAGTGTAGATCCTTGCTTGCGAGTACTTTGGATGAGTACTCACGGTTGCTTTGCTCCCCTTTTCCCCCCTTCTTCTTCTTTTCGGTTGATGCAACCAGATGGTGGAGCCCAGGATCCAGACGACCCCACCGACGACTTCTACTACCCTGAGGGTGCCTACTACCACGTGGAGACCGCCAATGACCAGGAGTAGTTAGGAGGCTCCCAGGCAGGAGGCCTTGCCTTTTCGATCAATGTTGCTTTTGTGCTAGCCTTCTTAAGGCAAACTTGTCTAACCTATGTCTGTACTCAGATAATGTTGCTTCCGCTGACTCTTGTGTATTCGAGCTTATGTATTCGTGCCCTCGAGGCCCCTGGCTTGTAATATAAAGCTTGCATTATTTTAATTTGTGTCTAGAGTTGTGTTGTGATATCTTCCCGTGAGTCCTTGATCTTGATCGTACACATTTGCGAGTATGATTAGTGTACGATTGAATCGGGGGCGTCACACCCATGCAGCTAGGTTAGAGCTTATTCGGTCTGTTTTTCTTCCATTCCGGTCTATTACATGTCAAATATTTTGTTTAGCAAAAAGTTTATTTCCAAACTCACTTATATTATCAGAACTTTTTGGTGGACATGAATTAAAGAGGACAATTCTTCGAAAGGTCTTTGCCTTAGGGCATGGACGGATATATGCACTTCTAAGGAGGAGGGAGGTTTGGGAATAAGAAATCTTCAAGCCATGAACCAAGGTCTTATTCTTGCCTCTGCATGGTGATTTGCTAATGCTCCCAACTCACATTTGTCTCTTGTGCTCAAGTCTAAGTATTTTCCGGATACTTCCATATGGACTGCTACTTCTAGCCCTCCAAAATCAGCTTTTTGGTCATCCATTCTTAGAATGCTCCCTAAACTCAAAGCTCATTGCTTATACCATATCACCCAAGGGAACATTTCCATTTGGAGTGCCCCTTGGTGCTCGGCTTGGACCAATATTCATGATCATCTAATTATCCAACATGTTGGTTTTATCTATCCTGCTCGTGTTAGTGACCTTTGGCTGCCAGGGCAAAAAGCATGGAACAATGATCTTATCTATTCTCTTTTGACGAGCCCATGGCGTCTATAATCATTCACGCTACCATAATTCAGGACAATTGCCCATATATTCTTGTTTGGGATCTTACTCCCTAATGGAAAGTGTAGCTCAAAGTCTACTTATAAGATATGTTTGCAGGATACTCAAGCGCAACCAACGAATCGGCCTTTTCAGGTTTCTCATCAGGTTAAAGCTTTTCTAAAGCAAGTTCGGAAACAAAAAATGATGGCCCCAAGAGTCCAGACTTTTTCCTGGAGGTTGCTTCGAAAAGCCCTTCCAACAGGTTTGAGAGCTAGTCGTTTCTTTGTACATATTTCGAAACAATGTTGTCGTTGTGCTCAAGACGAAAATGAAATGCATATTTTTTTTCCTTTGTGACTTGACTAGAGCAGCATGGTTTGTGCATCCTTGGTACTTTCGAACTAATCTTTTACCAGAAAATCATCTTTCTATGCAAAGTGTTATTCTAGCTTTGCTTAATATGGACCATCCATATGCTGCTATACCCAAAAAATTTAATTTTTTGTGGTGCATATAGAAGTCCAGATGTGATTGTCTTTTTGATAGGAGGTGCTCACTCCCACATCAGATACACGTGGCTGCCTTAGCTTTGGACGACCAGCAGAAGTTTCAAATGGCTTCTTCCTTAGATGATCGCAATGTTGTTACTAAGAGCATCTCCAGCCATGCCTCCACACAGGCCCCCCAAGGCCCTTTTTTATCACCGGCGTGAAAAAATGGCCCAGTCGCACCCCCAGAAGCCCAGTTTTCGCTGGTTAGGGCCGAATTTGGCGTCAGCGGACCCAGGCTGAACCCGGCGCGCTGGGGGTCGCCGGGGGTGCCGGGGGAAACAATTTTGGTGTGAAAGCTTGGCGGGCCTGCCGAGTCAGTGACTAGGCGCGCTCGTCGTCCTCATCGCCTCGGTTTTCCGCGGGGGGTCAATGCTAGGGCTCATCGCCGTGAAGGCCAAGCCGGGGCTCGTCGCCGTGAAGGAGTACAAGGACATGGCCGCCGACGAAGAGGCCGCCCTCAAATGGGAGCGGGACGACTACACCGCGCCCTCAAGGAGATCGCCACTCGGCGCCGCGGCCGCAACGAGGTCGGCGTCATCGTCCTCCAGGACAGCAACGACGAGGCACCGCCGCCCACCAACCCCGTCCACCAAGGCGGCCCAGGGCAGGGCTGCAGCAAGGACGGCGGCGTGCAGGGTGACGACATCGACGGAGGCGGCGACGGGGCCGGCAGCACGGCCTTCTACAAGCTCTTCGGCATGTAGAAGGCTCGGGACGGCGGCAACGGCGACGAGGGGCGGCGTAGTTTAGGTTTTAAGTTATGTCTTCTAAATTATGTACAAATATGAATGAATTTTATCCAAATTCTTTACATTTTAGTCGATCTTTTTTTCAAAAAGGGCATCTGGGGGCCAACTTGGGGCGGCGAGTGGGAACCCAACCGCCCCCATGGCGAAACTAACGCCGGCTCACCCCCAGGAGGCACTATTTTCATCCGTGGTGGCACCGAACGAGTGGAGATGATCTAATACTAGTTCCCCTGTTAATGCTACTACATTGCCACTATAGGGAAGCACTCTTAGAACTGATCTTCTTGTCGATGGTGCTAAAATTTATTCTGATGATTCTTTTAGGTGCTCAAAAGTTCCAGGTTTACCAAATGGTAGTGTTGCCACGGGCATTGGTGTCTTTCTCAAATTCGTTCAAGGCCACAAGAATGTCGACGTCCATGTCCAAGCTTCAGCCCCGACCACTACTTCGCCCCGTCAAGCAGAAGTGCTTGCTCTCCTTCTTGCAGCCAAAATTACCCAACTATTGCAGGTGGCACAACCAACTTTCTTAACAGACAACATTTCTTTGGCAAAGGCAGCTGCGACCAGAAGTGTTTGTGCTGACTCCACTCCATGGGCAATCAGAGCACCACTTGCAGATTTATTTAGGGTTACAGATGATCTCCATTCACAGGTGTTTCACATTTCGAGGAAGACAAATGGAGTTGCTCATAATGATGCTCATGGGGTTCTTAGTAGTGCTGCTGAACCTATCTTTAGTTGCTTTGGTTCAGCTCACAAGAACATGCTCTGCCCTGTAACTTCTATCTTATCTACCGTGTCTTTACAGGGATTTGTACTTCATGTTGTACTCTGCTACTGTAACACCCCCAATGTCATGCTACAGTAATCGCCCCCTAATGGTGGCCGTGTCAGAGGATTACTATGAAAATTGCCACTTGTCCAAAAATCAAAGTCAAATCCAAATTTAAATTGCAAGTGAAATTACTATTTCTCTGATCAGTAAAACTAAAATGTTCGAATAATTCTATAAGTTCCCCTGATCATCTTCATGTTGAAACCAACTTCATTGGACTCACAAATAAATTCCTAGGAAACTAATAAGTGGTCTAACAATAAATAAAATGGCCTTGTCAAAGTAAACAAATGTATAAACTTTCCCAATTAAAATAGAACCTTGTGTGTAGCTCCCAAAATATTGTATTTGAATTATAGGTGCAGTATCTTGTAGATCTAATATCATTTAGGTGCCTAAAGTAAATGGAAAACTGAGACAAAAGTTTTGACAGACAAAGAAAGAAGAATGTCTCCCGTGCACTTTGGCCCACCATGAATAGTACCAGCCCAGCCCATCTCTCCCTTCCTTCAATCTCTGTACAAAAGGGCATGGCGTGGCGGCCATCCACCCCGCCGATGCCGCCGTGTCCGCCATCCCACGGGTCCCCGAGTGGATAAGAGCATCCCCAGAGCCCCCTCGACCAAACCCTAGGTACCCATTCCTCCTCCCTCGCTTGCCCCCTTCGTTTTCTTCATGCCCGAGGCGCTCATGGCCGCGCCGTCGTCGTACGCGCAACCACCGCACACCCCTCGCCGCCTCTCCATGTCCAGAAGCTCTGCGGGGGTCGACCTCATCGAATACAACTCCGGATCAGAGCTGGGAGGCCGCCACCACGTCGTCTACGCCTGTTGATTTGGACCGGGGAGCCGCCAAGACGTCGGCCGCGACCTTCTTCCCCGACGACGGCCACCGCTTCCCGGCGTCGATCCGCACTGCTTCGGCAATCCCCGACCTCCCCGAGCACGCCTCCGATTCGCTGTGAGCCTCTGCTCTTTTCCCCCTTATTACCCGATGTGGTTCCGTCATCTAGAGCCTCCCCACCGCTCGATCCCGAGCCGCCGGCCACCATGGGCGCGGACTTGATGATGCCATACAACCCGGTGACCATTAGCTCCCATGCGCCGCCGGTAGCTTCACTAGCCCCCCCCCCGCTAGGCAGACGCCCTTCCGCGGAGCTCGTACTCGAGCCGCAGCCTCGCCTTCGTCAAACTCTTGCCGCTGCTGCCGTTGAAGCTCTGCTGCGTTTGACTGCTTACTTACTACTACTGCTCGCTTGCTACTGCTGCTCCTAAGTATCGCTACTGTGCTACAGCTGCCTTGCCGCGGCTGCCGCTTTGCTACTTGCTGATGCCGCTCTTCCCTACTTCCTCCTGCTGCGTTTTTGCTGCTGCCGCCAAGCTGCTTTGCTACTGCTTTGCCATGGCCGTGCATGTGTGCACAGCCTGCACATCCGGCTGTGTCTCTGGCCGGCTTATTTTATTAGAGAGAGGATAGTTCTAGGATTAGGTTAGTACACTAAACTGCCTAATGTGCAGATGATATGTTGGCCTCTTTTGATTAGGATAGTTTTTAATTATAAGTTTAGGTATAGCCTATGCCATGTGGGCCACACCTTCTCCTTTTGACAAGTCAAACTGACCTGGTCAACTCGAATTATTATTAATTCCAGAAATTGTTTAAAACTTTGGAAATTAATAGAAAATAAACCGTAGCTCAGATGAAAAAGTTTTATATATGAAAGTTGCTCAGAACGACGAGACGAATCTGAACACGCAGTCCGTTTACCTGTCAGATGCCTCTAACTATCTGAACATGGAACTTTCCCTCTCTGGTCATCTGTCTGACACAGGTCTGGAACCAGGAAAACATTCCCGGTTGACTTCCCCCTTCACCGGTATCGTGTAGCACCGCGTTAGAACACATCTAGCTCTGCCTGTTGTCCTGTTATGCACTTGCTTGCTATGTATTTACTGTTTCTCCCCCCTCTTCTCTTCGGTAGACCCCGTGACGATGCTGATGCCCTGTGATCGACTACGTCACCGACGACCCCTCCTTCTCGTCTGAGCAACAAGGAAAGCCCCCCCCTTTGATCATCCCGATATCGCCCATTCCATTCTCTCATGCTTGCATTAGATTTTGCTACTGTAATTGTTTGCTCCTATTCTGATGCATAGCCTGCTTTTGTATCTGTTGTTGTACTACCTGCTTATCCTAAACTGCTTAGTATAGGTTTGGTAGTGATCCATCAGTGACCCCCACCTTGTCCTTGTTGCCCCTGCTTCATCATCGAAGACCCGATCAATGGGATCGAAGACCAGGCCCCGACACCGCACATCACTTTCCCCTTAGTTGCTCGACACTACTGGGTTACTATCGAGTGCCGAGGGTGAGATCTCTACAGCACTTCCGATGTTAACCCTGTAGTGTAGCTATTCGGTCATGGTCATCGGGGGTGATTCCGCCTTAACCACTTCCGATACGACTCTGTCGTGCAACCCCTCAAGTGTGAACCTCGGGGGTGGTTCCTCTTACGTTCACCTTGATGATTACATCGAGTGGAATTCACCGGGGGTGATTCCTCGGGTTTTCCCCTTGACGTTTGGACACACGGATACTTGGACTTTACAACTGTTTCTTGGAAAGGCGGGTCGACCCTGAGGGGTACCCGCAAGTGATATGGAGTCGGGTTGACATTGAAGGTGCCCGCGAGATAATTACGAGGCGTGGCCGGGCATTCCTAGCCCTTGCCGCAAGTCCTCGAGACGGGGCAACGGGGTCACATCTTTCGTGAGTCTCTGCTTGTTACCGCGCATTCCTAATCCATTAGGATTTGGATATTTGATCCGAGGGACCTCTGGCCTGATAGCACTAACCATCACGTGGGCATAGTATGGGCATTCTGCGTCGTATGCATCAGCCGAAGCTTAATAGACGTCATGCGACTGAGCGGCGCGCGCCGGGTTGGACTGGTAAGCTCCCGACTTTTTTAAGGAGGTAGCTAGGTCTGCTCACCGGCCGCCCACGCAACATGCAGGAGTTCCCGGGGCGATGGCCCATGACCCCTGGGGGCTTAGGTTTAGTCCGGCGTGCTTGACCTCTCTATTAAGCCTAGGTCGGGTTGCGGCGTATTGTTTGGCCGAGGCCGGGCATGACCTAGGAAAGTGTGTCCGGCCAGAGTTAATCAAGCGTGGTGGGTAAGTTGGTGCACCCCTGCAGGGAAGAAAACATCTATCGATAGCCTGTCCTACGGTAACGGACACTTGGAGTTGTATCCTGATCGATACAACTAGAACTGGATACTTGAGATGAGACATGTATATGAGAAATGGATAGTATGGCTCTGGGATTGCTTTCTCGTAGGGAGTCGAGAAAGGATCTGTGGCCGAGGTTGATAACACTACTACTACTTTACTTTATGCTACTCTACTCCCTCCTGTTTCTGCAAGATGGTGTTTCCAGAAGATGCTAGTCTTCGATAGGACTAGGTTCTCCCCTCTATTCTGGCATTTCTGCAGCCCAGTCCACATATACAGCATTCCTTTGATAATGTTGCATATGTAGTGTAGATCCTTGCTTGCGAGTACTTTGGATGAGTACTCACGGTTGCTTTGCTCCCCCTTTCTTCTTCTTTCCGGTTGATGCAACCAGATGTCGGAGCCCAGGAGCCAGATGCCACCGTCGATGCCTACTACTACGTGGAGACCACCGACGACCATGAGTAGTTAGGAGGCTCCCAGGCAGGAGGCCTTGCCTTTTCGATCATTGTTGCTTTTGTGCTAGGCTTCTTAAGGCAAACTTGTCTAACTCATGTCTGTACTCAGATATTGTTGCTTCCGCTGACTCTTGTGTTTTCGAGCTTATGTATTCGAGCCCTCGAGGCCCCTGGCTTGTAATATAAAGCTTGTATTATTTTAATTTGTGTCTAGAGTTGTGTTGTGATATCTTCCCGTGAGTCCTTGATCTTGATCGTACACATTTGCGTGTATGATTAGTGTACGATTGAATCGAGGGCGTCACAAGTTGGTATCAGAGCCGACTGCCTGTAGGATCCCCCTTTCCAACTCCTTGGCCGAAGTTGAGTCTAGAACCGAAAACCATTTTACTAACTTGGCTGTGTGACTTACGGGCCCATGTCGCCAATTGGGTGGTATTAGGATCTTTTATTCCTCGTCTATACTCTGGGACCCTGATCTCTCGTCTATTCGGGTTAAACATTTTACTAACTCTGGCATTAGGTTCTCGTACCCACTTCCTCCCGGAGAGCCCCGACAATAACGATGATCGCTTGCTTCGCCAGAAGATTCTGCGGATACTTCTCGATGTTTCTTGAGACCATGTGCCAACTGCCTTGTAGTTCCTGACCACCGATAATCCCCCTGAATAACATCCTTGCCGCTTGTACCTTCATCCCTAGTTGCTCCTGTTATTACAAGATACCAATAGTACTCTCCGTTGTTTCGAGAATCCTTTATGCCTTCTGCTTGCAGCTTCTTTTCGAACTGCGGATAATTCACTTAACCAGGGTTCGTTCAACCCCAGTTGTTCATTTTCTTTTCAAAATACCTGAAAGCCTACCTGATCTTTCAAAAATCCTCTGCAGCCTATTGCTCTTGATTCTCCTTGCCTGCTTGCATTAGGATTAATTCCATATGTCTAGCAATATTCTTTAAAATTCTTTGTGATTGTCATTCTGTTCCTATGGATTCAGCGTGTGTGCGAATACTCGTAATCATCAAATAATCCTTGGAAATTTTCTTTCCGGCCCAGACATCGTTCCGGATATGAGCTGGTTCTTGCCCAATCAAGATTTGATCAGGTGCACCTCTAAGTCTATTCAACTTACTCATCTTTTGGTCAGAGCCTCTGCTTCTGATCCTTCGTCTTGAAATCATAATTCCTTTGTACTCAAGCACTGAATTATTCAGACGTTTCTATAAGCCGATGCCTTTGCATCCCCTTCTTCATCTGATTTATTACCGATACTCACATCAACTCTGTCATGAATCGCCAGATCCATTGTTGGGTTGTTATCCGACAGTGTCCTTCACATCCAAAATCTTGTGAGTTTTTCCCTGATACAAAATACCTTCGGTAAATTGTATCATCTGCTTTGACTTCGATACTCTGCTTTCGAACTCGTATATTTTGCTTGGTTGATGGTTCTATAGATTCGTAAAAAGGCCCCGATGGGTTGAACTTATGCCTTCCATAATCCGTGTGACCCGAGAGTTCTCACGAGTCTTACTCTTCTAGTACTTCGCCAGATAAATCCTCTGCACTACTATTTCTTCGAAAAACGAGGAGTGAATGAAAGGTTATGCATTGAAGAAGTGGGATTCGACCTTGAACCCTTGTGTTCATGCCCATGGACCCGATGTAGAACTTATCATGGAAGCTGCTCGTAAAAATAATTATTTCTTTGGTACAAGCTCATCTTGTATCTATGAATTGATCCTTCGCAATCGTGGCTCCGACCATATTTCCTCCTTGATTCCATTTACCGGATAAGTTAAAATACTTATACTCTGCAACTCATTTCCCCTGTCCAACCTCTACTCGGATTTACCTTCCGGCATTACACCTAGTACTTGATACTGGGATGGTTTATACCCCATCACATCATTCCCCTGATCGGCTATATTTTTACCGTGTCAACTTTTAATTGTGCTACCTGGTCCTTATGCCCGGAGCAACTTCCGACGATGAGCTAAGCTTACGTCAATCTTCCTCATCCTATCATTTCACCTCGAACACAAGCTTGACTTCGAGCTTGTGTCGAATCCGTGGTTCTCATAGCCTTTCACTTCATCCTTCCTTTTCTGCTCGATGGCATCTTCATAGAGTCTCTTGACAAAGTTTGTCGTGATCACCGTAAACACTTTGGCTTCTTCAGAGATGTCAATTGAATTCTTGGCTAGAAATACCATCCCTGCCCTGCGATGATTTGTGATATCATCGATGACATCCTGACTTTCTGCCAACATAGACCTGGTTGTGCTTGGTTATTCCTTAAGTTCTGAGATATCTTGGAATTGTTTCTTGGTATCTCTTGAGATCTTCGAACCCAATCTTTACTTGACACCATATCATTGCTACATCGAAGCATGACTGTGGTACTCCGGACCTCTTTAAAACCATTTGGAGGCGCAATGCTAATTGTTTCTTGATCACTTATCCAAACACTGTTGTATGGGTAACGTCATGAATTTCCTCTCCCCTTTACCTAAAAGGTAATCTACTACCTTGTCATGGATGTCATCCTCTGCTTGTCCTTGGGAATAATATACTCCTGATACTTGTGTTTAAACACATTTTCCTTCCAATGATCTGATTAATCTAATGATCACAGTTTCTTTTCCATTGTTTTGTTTAACCTTTCTTGTGGTTTATGAGATCTAAGCAGTAATAGTTCCCTGCTTATGAAAACACCTCGGTGTACAATTTGTCAGTAAGACCTTGTTACTATTGTTGATGACATTCTGGTAGCCACCGATGGACGAGAACTTTGCCTATTGGTCTGCCTCGTCTTAACGAGCAGGAAAATGGTTCTCTTTGTCCCTCGCCCTTGGTACCAATGTTGTTGCCAACATAACTGACAGGCTATCCTCTGACATACCCTGCCATCATGGCCGTGCAAAATGTTAGTGCCTTTCCACTTTTAACTCACATGGTGGGCCCATAACCCACAGTTCCACAGGATCGAAACCTGACTCTTCTCTACATCCCTGTTTTCCAAAATTGTTCCTCGCACTTGGCTTTGTATGTAAATCATGAGCCACCTTCCTAGTGATCTACTATGGTATCAGATGCAATACTTATTCCCATTGCTCTGAACCCCTTTCACCGCTTGTTTCAGGCAACAAACAATTGTCTACCAGGTTGAAACTTCTTATTGCACCTCCTAACCTTGCTCTCGATGACTTTCCTAAATTTCAACTCAAGAGATGCCTCTATACCACGTTCACTGAGATAGCCCCCAGTTAACTATCTTGTGTTGAGTTCCATCCTTCCCAAGTCTTTCCCCCTTACTCCACCTCTTGAATCTCGGGACGAGATTTCTTGTAGTGGAGGAGATTTGTAACACCCCCAATGTCATGCTACAGTAATCTCCCCCTAATGGTGGCCATGTCAGAGGATTACTATGCAAATTGCCACTTGTCCAAAAATCGAAGTCAAATCCAAATTTAAATTGCAAGTGAAATTACTATTTCTCTAATCAGTAAAACTAAAATGTTCGAATAATTCTATAAGTTCCCCTGATCATCTTCATGTTGAAACCAACTTCATTGGACTCACAAATAAATTCCTAGGAAATTAATAAGTGGTCTAACAGTAAATAAAATGGCCTTTTCAAAGTAAACAAATGTATAAACTTTCCCAATTAAAATAGAACCTTGTGTGTAGCTCCCAAAATATTGTATTTGAATTATAGGTGCGGTATCTTGTAGATCTAATGTCATTTAGGTGCCTAAAGTAAATGGAAAACTGAGACAAAAGGTTTGACAGACAAAGAAAGAAGAATGTCTCCCGTGCACTTTGGCCCACCATGAATAGTACCAGCCCAGCCCATCTCTCCCTTCCTTCAATCTCTGTGCAGAAGGGCATGGCGTGGCGGCCATCCACCCCGCCGATGCCGCCGTGTCCGCCATCCCACGGGTCCCCGAGTGGATAAGAGCATCCCCAGAGCCCCCTCGACCAAACCCTAGGTCACCCATTCCTCCTCCCTCGCTTGCCCCCTTCATTTTCTTCATGCCCGAGGAGCTCATGGCCGCGCCGTCGTCGTACGCGCAACCACCGCACACCCCTCGCCGCCTCTCCATGTCCAGAAGCTCTGCGGGGGTCGACCTCATCGAATATAACTCCGGATCGGAGCTGGGAGGCCGCCACCACGTCGTCTACGCCTGTTGATTTGGACCGGGGAGCCGCCAAGACGTCAGCCGCGACCTTCTTCCCCGACGACGACCACCGCTTCCCGGCGTCGATCCGCACTGCTTCGGCAATCCCCGACCTCCCCGAGCACGCCTCCGATTCGTTGTGAGCCTCTGCTCTTTTCCCCCTTATTACCCGATGCGGTTCTGTCATCTAGAGCCTCCCCACCGCTCGATCCCGAGCCGCCAGCCACCATGGGCGCGGACTTGATGATGCCATACAACCCGGTGACCATTAGCTCCCATGCGCCGCCGGTAGCTTCACTAGCCCCCCCCCCCCCCGCTAGGCAGACGCCCTTCCGCGGAGCTCGTACTCGAGCCGCAGCCTTGCCTTCGTCAAACTCTTGCCGCTGCTGCCGTTGAAGCTCTGCTGCATTTGACTGCTTACTTACTACTACTGCTCGCTTGCTACTGCTGCTCCTAAGTATCGCTGTTGTGCTACAGCTGCCTTGCCGCGGCTGCCGCTTTGCTACTTGCTGATGCCGCTCTTCCCTACTTCCTCCTGCTGCGTTTTTGCTGCTGCCGCCAAGCTGCTTTGCTGCTGCTTTGCCATGGCCGTGCATGTGTGCCCAGCATGCACATCCGGCTGTGTCTCTGGCCGGCTTATTTTATTAGAGAGAGGATAGTTCTAGGATTAGATTAGTACACTAAACTGCCTAATGTGCAGATGATATGTTGGCCTCTTTTGATTAGGATAGTTTTCAATTATAAGTTTAGGTATAGCCTATGCCATGTGGGCCACACCTTCTCCTTTTGACAAGTCAAACTGACCTGGTCAACTCGAATTATTATTAATTCCAAAAATTGTTTAAAACTTTGAAAATTAATAGAAAATAAACCGTAGCTCAGATGAAAAAGTTTTATATATGAAAGTTGCTTAGAACGACGAGACGAATCCGATCACGCGGTCCGTTTACCTGTGTAACACCCCGCATGTAACTTTCCATATTTGTAACTCCAATTCTTGCCATTTTCGGCTATGTGATATGATATTCCCTTCGTGGTCGGGTTTTGTTTGTCATTTTGCATTTTGTTCATGTCATGCATTTCATATCATGTCATCATGTGCATTGCATTTGCATACGTGTTCGTCTCATGCATCCGAGCATTTTCCCCGTTGTCCGTTTTGCAATCCGGCGCTCCCATCTCCTCCGGTGCACCCCTCTTGTTTTCTTTCGTGAGCGGGTGTCTAACGTTCTCGGAATCGACCGAGGCTTGTCAAGTGGCCTTGGTATACCACCGGTAGACCACCGGTCAAGTTTCGTTCCATTTGGAGGTCGTTTGGTACTCCAACGGTTAACCGGGTAACCGCAGATGCCTTCTGTGTGTTCCAGCAAAAACCCCCTCAAAAACCAGCCCAAAACCCACCCAACTCTTTTCCATGCTGTAGGCCGTTCGATCACGATCGTGTGGGCAAAAACCGCACCTCATTTGGAGCCTCCTAGCTCCCTCTACCTATTTATATGCTTCTCTCCCGAAATTACATTCGCAGTCCAACCCTAGACAAACTTCCCTCCGCGCCGCCGGACGCGTTCGCCGTCGGCCGGACGTTTCGCGCCGCCGCCCCGGACCAGTGGCGCGCCGCCACATGGTGCTCCCCGCCGCCAGCCGCCGCCGGCCCGCCCGAGCCCGCGGGAGGCCCTCCCGGGCCCGAGCGCGCCCGCCGCCGCCCGTCCTCTCTCCTCCACCGCGGCCCCGCGCCCGCGCCGGCCGGCCACCGCACCGCCCCGCCGTCGGCCATCGCCGCCAACCTCGCCGCCGCGGCACGGCGCCGTCGCCGCCCGGCCTGGCCCTCGCCGCCCGGCGCCTCCCCACCGCGCCGCCGCGGCCCCGTCGTCCTCTCCTTCCCCTCCGCCGCCTTCCCGCACTCCGGCGAGCTCCAACTCCTGCGGCCCGAGCTCCCTCGAGACCCATCCCGATCGGATCTGGAAGATACAGTAGAGGTTGACTTTTCCCGAACCCCCCCCCCCCGAAACTTCCAAGTCATTTGATCTTGATGATATGTGCCCCTGTTCAACATTGCATAACTCTCTGCATATAGCTCCGTTTCGCGCGTGTAATATGTCAAATTGTTTGTCTCGTGATGCTCTACATTTTGTTCAATTGCACCATGTTCATTAGAGGTCATCTTGATGCCCAAATCTCTGGTGCAAGAGTGCTAGTTGCTGTTATCTGCTTGTTCTTATCAGAACTTCGAGATTTGTCATTTTTGTATCATTTAATCTGTGCATCTTATGGGCATGAGCTCTACATGTGTTTTGTT
Organism: Triticum aestivum; assembly: GCF_018294505.1. Taxonomy (NCBI): domain Eukaryota; kingdom Viridiplantae; phylum Streptophyta; class Magnoliopsida; order Poales; family Poaceae; genus Triticum; species Triticum aestivum. The sequence goes on from NC_057799.1 coordinate 175,271,812, forward strand.
GTATGCCATGCCATATTTCCAGTAGTGTATGCCATGTATTTTTGTGATCTCTGTGGTGAGTAGCACAAGCATGCAAAATAGGCCCCGTAATGTTTCTGATTTCAGGGACTTAAGTTATTTCTCTAAGTCCTTGTCTGCTGTTATTTTGTTGCCATGTAAACTTGATGCTACAGAGAGATCCATGCATATTTTGGAGATGTTCAGTAAGGATGTTTTGTAGATATTGTTGTATTTGATCCATTCCTGCCCTTGTTTGCAATTATGGAGTGCCATAGCATGACTCAATCTTGCTCTACTTTTGCTATAAAATATTTCTGGCAGATTCTTAACATGGTATTCATTTTTGCCAAGCTTGTTGTAGTTGATCCATACATGCTTTGCATTTGTTCTTGCCATGGATAGCTTCATAAATATGCCATCTTAGTGTAGGTATGCTTGTATTGTCATGCATTGCCTTGTGGTGAGTGCATCAAGCTCACCAAGATGCCTTCATACTGTTATTTCTGCCATGCTCTGTTTTCTGCTAAGTCTGAAACCTGTTAACGAAACTTGCTATGTTTACAAGGTTGTCATCATATCTTCTAGTCCTTTTTGGCTTATGGTCAGTAAGGGACTTTTGTCATATGCATTTAGTAGAATACTGCCATGCCTTGTTTTGCCATGTTAAGTTCATATAGCATGTTGATTTCGTGCTCTGGACATTGCTATCTGATGCTGTTTTCTGCCATGTCCAGTAATTTCACTAAGTCTGTGAACCTGTTATCTTTTGCACTTTTGCCATGCTTGGTTGAGCTTGTTATGTTGTGATCTAGCCATAACTCAGTGTTCATTTTTTGTCAAGCTTCTCCTGTAGATCACTGCCATGTGCTTTGTTGCTATGTTGGAGTGCTGTAGCATTGTTACTTGTTGCATTTTAAGTGCTATCATGCTGTTAATTGCAGATTCGTGTCATTCTTGTTTTGCTTGCCATTTGCAAACCGTGCATCCGTTTCCGGTGATCTTTATATCGATTTCGACCGAAATCATCTCATCTTTCCAGTGGCATGCTTGGTTTGCCAAGTTACTGCCTTGTTCATCATTTTCCTTCCGGAGCACACATATGCATCGCATATCATATCTTGCATATCATACATGTTTTGCATCATGTTGCTTGTGCATTTCTCATGGTTGATTGTGGTTCCGTTTGTTTGTGTTCTTATCTTGGGTAGAGCCGGGAGACGAGTTCGTGAATGAGGAACCTGTTGAGTACGCCTACGAGGATCAAGCTTTCGACAACTCTGAGAACCTTGCAGGCAAGATGACCACCCCTCGAAATCACTTCTATCTTTGCTTTGCTAGTTGTTCGTTCTATTGCCATGCTGCGCTACCTATCACTTGCTATATCATGCCTCCCATGTTGCCATGTCAGCCTCTAACCATCCTTTCCTAGCAAACCGTTGTTTGGCTATGTTATCGCTTTTGCTCAGCCCTTCTTATAGCGTTGCTAGTTGCAGGTGAAGTTGAAGTTTGTTCCATGTTGGAACATGGATATGTTGGGATATCACAATATCTCTTATTATATTAATGCATCTATATATTTGGTAAAGGGTGGAAGGCTCGGCCTTATGCCTGGTGTTTTGTTCCACTCTTGCCACCCTAGTTTCTGTCTTACCGGTATTATGTTCCTTGAGTTTGCGTTCCTTACGCGGTTGGGTGATTTATGGGACCCCCTTGACAGTTCGCCTTGAATAAAACTCCTCCAGCAAGGCCCAACCTTGGTTTTACCATTTGCCACCTAAGCCTTTTCCCCCGGGTTTTCGCGAGCCCGAGGGTCATCTTTATTTTAACCCCCGGACCAGTGCTCCTTCGAGTGCTGGCCTAAACCGAGCGATGTCCGGCGCCCCCTGGGCAACCAGGGTCTATGCCAACCCGACGTCTGGCTCATCCATTGTGCCCTGAGAACGAGATATGTGCAGCTCCTATCGGGATTTGTCGGCACATTCGGGGGCTTTGCTGGTCTTGTTTTACCATTGTCGAAATGTCTTGTAAACCGGGATTCTGAGACTGATCGGGTCTTTCCGGGAGAAGGTTTATCCTTCGTTGACCGTGAGAGCTTATGATGGGCTAAGTTGGGACACCCCTGCAGGGTATTATGTTTCGAAAGCCGTGCCCGCGGTTATGAGGCAGATGAGAATTTGTTAATGCCCGGTTGTAGAGAACTTGTCACTTGACCCAGTTAAAATACATCAACTGCGTGTGTAGCCGTGATGGTCTATTCTCGGCGGAGTCCGGGAAGTGAACACGGTTTGAGTTATGAATGACCTAAGTAGGAGTTCAGGATCACTTCTTGGTCATTGCTAGATGACGACCGTTCCATTGCTTCTCTCCTCGCTCTCTTTTGCGTTTGTTAGCCACCATATATGCTTATTGCCTGCTGCAGCTCCACCTCATTACACCAACCTTTCCTATAAGCTTAAATAGTCTTGATCTCGCGGGTGTGAGATTGCTGAGTCCTCGTGACTCACAGATTCTACCAAAACAGTTGCAGGTGCCGACAATGCCAGTGCAGATGATGGGATCGACCTCAAGTGGGAGTTCGACGAGGAACGTGGTCGTTACTATGTGTCTTTTCCTGATGATCAGTAGTGGAGCCCATTTGGGACGATCGGGGATCTAGCATTTGGGGTTATCTTATTTTCATTTGGATCTTGACCGTAGTCGGTCTATGTGTGTATTTTGGATGATGTATGAATTATATTTATGTATTGTGTGAAGTGGCAATTGTAAGCCAACTCTTTATCCCATTCTTGTTCATTACATGGGATTGTGTGAAGATGACCCTTCTTGCGACAAAAACCACAATGCGGTTATGCCTCTAAGTCGTGCCTCGACACGTGGGAGATATAGCCGCATCGTGGGCGTTACAACCTGTCAGATGCCTCTAACTATCTGAACATGGAACTTTCCCTCTCCGGTCATCTGTCTGACACAGGTCCGGAATCAGGAAAACATTCCCGGTTGACTTCCCCCTTCACCGGTATCGTGTAGCACCGTGTGAGAACACGACTAGCTCTGCCTGTTGTCTTGTTATGCACTTGCTTGCTATGTATTTACTGTTTCTCCCCCCTCTTCTCTTCGGTAGACCCCGTGACGATGCTGATGCCCCTGTGATCGACTACGTCACCGACGACCCCTCCTTCTCGTCTGAGAAACTAGGCAAGCCCCCCCTTTGATCATCCCGATATCGCCCATTCCATTCTCTCATGCTTGCATTATATTTTGCTACTGTAATTGTTTGCTCCTATTCTGATGCATAGCCTGCTTTTGTATCTGCTGTTGTACTACCTGCTTATCCTAAACTGCTTAGTATAGGTTGGTTAGTGATCCATCAGTGACCCCCACCTTGTCCTTGTTGCCCCTGCTTCATCATCGAAGACCCGACCAATGGGATCGAAGACCAGGCCCCGACACCGCACATCACTTTCCCCTTAGTTGCTCGACACTACTGGGTTACTATCGAGTGCCGAGGGTGAGATCTCTACAGCACTTCTGATGTTAACCCTGTAGTGTAGCTATTCGGTCGTGGTCATCGGGGGTGATTCTGCCTTAACCACTTCCGATACGACTCTGTCGTGCAACCCCTCAAGTCTGAACCTCGAGGGTGGTTCCTCTTATGTTCACCTTGATGATTACATCGAGTGGAATTCACCGGGGGTGATTCCTCGGGTTTTCCCCTTGACGTTTGGACACACGGATACTTGGACTTTACAACCGTTTCTTAGAAAGGTGGGTCGACCCTGAGGGGTACCCGCGAGTGATATGGAGTCGGGTTGACCTGGAAGGTGCCCGCGAGATAATTACGAGGCATGGCCGGGCATTCCTAGCCCTTGCCGCAAGTCCTCGAGACGGGGCAACGGGGTCACATCTTTCGTGAGTCTCTGCTTGTTACCGCGCATTCCTAATCCATTAGGATTTGGATATTTGATCCGAGGGGCCTCTGGCCTGATAGCACTAACCATCACGTGGGCATAGTATGGGCGTTCTGCGTCGTATGCATCAGCCGAAGCTTAATAGACGTCATGCGACTGAGCGGCGCGCGCCGGGTTGGACTGGTAAGCTCCCGACTTTTTTAAGGAGGTAGCTAGGTCTGCTCACCGGCCGCCCACGCAACGTGCAGGAGTTCCCGGGACGATGGCCCATGACCCCTGGGGGCATAGGTTTAGTCCGGCATGCTTGACCTCTCTATTAAGCCTAGGTCGGGTTGCGGCGTATTGTTTGGCAGAGGCCGGGCATGACCTAGGAAAGTGTGTCCGGCCGGAGTTAATCAAGCGTGGTGGGTAAGTTGGTGCACCCCTGCAGGGAAGAAAACATCTATCGATAGCCTGTCCTACGGTAACGGACACTTGGAGTTGTATCCCGATCGATACAACTAGAACTGGATACTTGAGATGAGACATGTATATGATAAATGGATAGTATGGCTCTGGGATTGCTTTCTCGCAGGGAGTCGAGAAAGAATCTCTGGCCGAGGTTGATAACACTACTACTACTTTACTTTATGCTACTCTACTCCCTCCTGTTGCTGCAAGATGGTGGTTTCTAGAAGATGCTAGTCTTCGATAGGACTAGGTTCTCCCCTCTATTCTGGCATTTCTGCAGCCCAGTCCACATATACAGCATTCCTTTGATAATGTTGCATATGTAGTGTAGATCCTTGCTTGCGAGTACTTTGGATGAGTACTCATGGTTGCTTTGCTCCCCCTTTGTTCTTCTTTCCGGTTGATGCAACCAGATGTCGGAGCCCAGGAGCCAGATGCCACCGTCGATGCCTACTACTACGTGGAGACCGCCGACGACCATGAGTAGTTAGGAGGCTTCCAGGCAGGAGGCCTTGCCTTTTCGATCGTTGTTGCTTTTGTGCTAGCCTTATTAAGGCAAACTTGTCTAACTCATGTCTGTACTCAGATATTGTTGCTTCCGCTGACTCTTGTGTTTTTGAGCTTATGTATTCGAGCCCTCGAGGCCCCTGGCTTGTAATATCAAGTTTGTATTATTTTAATTTGTGTCTAGAGTTGTGTTGTGATATCTTCCCATGAGTTCTTGATCTTGATCGTACACATTTGCGTGTATGATTAGTGTACGATTGAATCGAGGGCGTCACAGCTACTGAGCTAATTATATTGGCGCTTTAAGCGCCTTTTCTTGTTAAAAGAATGATTTTTTTTCCCAAAAAAAGAGAAAGAAAAGCAATACCATGTTTTTCACTTCAGAACATTCAGGACTCCTTTGATTCAAAGAAATTTTATACTACCTCCGTTTCACACTTTTCGAGATTTAATTTTGATCATAAATTAGATCAATAATACATAAATCATTTTACTGAAAAATTATACCTTTCAGAACTTCTTTCCGATACGAATTCAAAGGTATCTGTCATGCTCCCGCCGTAATCATTTATTTTGTTAAATTTATGGTCAAAGTTAAATCTTAAAAGAATAGACGCACTACATTATGGAACGGAGGAAGTGGTATTTTTGGAGGATTGAAACCCTTAAAAAATTCTTTGTTGGTCCTTTGATTCATAGGATTGGTCTTATATGATCTTTTTTTCTATGAAATCTTTTATCCTAAAATCTTAAAAGTGCACGTGCGCTCATTGGAGAGAACGAGCGGCCGCTCTATCACTCATATGCATGTGTACTTTTTTTTGTCTGCTAGTGTATGTGGTAAGACTGGTCACATCGAAAAGAAAAGAATAGATCTTTGTGCAACTATTTTGGGTTTTCAAATTTTTAAAAAGCCATATCTTTCAAACCGTGCGTCGAAATTTAGATCCGTTTTCACCATTGGATTCCTCGCGACGACATCTTTTAAACTAGATCCCGCATGGATACGTTTCAACGAAAATTTTTTTATGCCAACTTTGATGCTATATGGTGCAACTTTAGTACTGCATTGTGCAACTTTAGTACTGTATGGTGCAACTTTTTTAAAAACCAATTTTTGGAGCTGTATGAGCCAAATTCCTCTGTGTTCGTAACCCAACTTGATGTGTAACTAGTCTACTGCCCCGACCAACTACCTAGTAGTTGATGTGCAACCCTCCTCCCTACTCGTAGATGTGTAGTTTATCAATATTTGCACACCCTGCCCCACCTCCACTACTAACGACATGTGCAATTTAGTATGTTGTTAAAGCCAACTGTCTATTTAGTCGATGTGCAACTCCTTACCTCTTCCTACTTGTGAATACGTAGTTTTAGTTGGCGAGGGCAACAAACAGAGTTGCGCATAGTCTGTTACGCAGCTGGCCGGGGCAACATACGAGGTTGCACATCTCACAGGCATGGGTAGTTTGGATGGTGAAATTTCGTATTCATGAGGGTAGTGAAAAGTTGCATATAGGCAGAGCAGGAAAGTTGTACATTTCACTAGCAGGGGTGGTTTCGACCAGGTGCTAGCAGGGAAACCACACATTTAGAGAAAGTTGCACATCACTGTTAGACAGTTAGCTGTGATAGTATCCGAAGTTACATATCCACTACTAGGCAGTTGACCGCATCCACGGGCATGAGGAAAGTTGCACATCAACTGCTAGGCAGTTGGCTTGGACAACAAACGAAGTTGCACTGGACAACAAACGAAGTTGCACATCTCACTAGAAGTAAATAGTTTGGGGGTGGAGGTGACATCAGTAAAAATTGCACGTTCACGGGTAGGCGGGAAGTTGCACAACCACTGTCAGCTAGTTGCACATTGACTCCTAAGCAGTTGCACAAAACGAGGGACTAAATTGCACAACGAAACATGCTCATGCAGGATCTAATTTCGAAGAGCACGTAACGAGGGTTTCAAAAGTGAAAACATATCTTAATTTCGATGTGCGGTTTGAAAGTTATAGTTTTTTAAATTTGTAAATAATTAAATGATAGAAAGCTATCCATGGACTAAAAAAGGACACAATCGGATGCATGTGGACCATTTAATACGCATGTTGATGGACTATTTCTTGTTCAAGTAGTTGGGACCAGAAAATCTTTCCTAATCAAAGATAAGGGGACAAACACTTAACAAAAACTACCATAATCAAAGACAAGGGGACAAACACTTAACAAAAACTACCAGCTGCCACGGAGCACTAGCGAGCCAACGATTGCTCGCTAGACACGTCCATCTTTTATAGTATATTTCATGGGAAATCTAACATCCACCCGACCTCAAAAAATTCCCAAATACTTATCGGTGCAGCTGCGCTAATTGGGCTTCCCGAGCGCACGCGCTATGCGACAAAAAACTCACACGGCACGGGTTGCATCTGAGCAAACCTGCCATAAAGGGTGTGTGTCATCAGTACAATACAAAAAAGGAAACTATCTGATCCTCGTCCCGTCCGAACACAAGTCAAGAAAGAAAGAATACGTGCATTTTTTTGGGTTTTACAAAATTTAAAAAGCCATAACTTTTGAGTCGAGTATCGGAATTTAGATTCGATTTCACCATTGGGTTTTCCACGACAAGTTCTTCAAAACTAGATCCCATATGGGTATATTTCGATGAACTTTTTTTGAGCAACTTTTGTGTGCTGTAGAGGCAACTTTGGTGCTATAGGAAAGCAACTTCTTTTCAGTTTGCCTACTATAATTGCCTATCAAGGAGAAGTCTTTATAAGTTGCCTCCCATGGCCATGATGTTCACTAAATTCACATATAAATTGTCTACCACACTATTGAGTATGCCACCACTATGTTTCAAAGTACATGCAACATGAGCTACACCGACAGACAACTTGTCCTAGGATCGTAGCCAACTAATTAGCGATGACATGAAAACCAATCATCATTGTTAGGCAACTAATTATCATTGTCATGTTCTCGTGATTTGTTGGGGCAGTTGCTTGGATTCGTTTTGAACAGGTTTTTGCATTTGTGTTTTTTGTAATATAGTTGCTTGGTTTTGCTAGACAGTTGCTTGGATTATTTTGCTAGAACAATTTTCATTTTGTGTTTTCTTTGTAATTGACTTGTTTTGGATTTTTGTTAGAATAGATAAGTTGCATGGGGAGGGGGGGGTTAAGATAGTTGTCCACAAAGGCTATTCAAGTTGGTCATACGTTTTTCCTGCCTAAAGTAGACAATCTAAGTAGGAATGCTAGGGACAGTTGCTTGGTTTTGTTAGGACAATTTTTTCATAGTTGTTATTTAGTAATGCAGTTGCTTGGATTGGATAGTACAGTTGCTTGGATTGGATAGTACAGTTGCTTGGTTTTGTAGGATAGTTGCTCAGTTAATAATTTTGCATTGTTGTTTGGTAATCCATTGGCTTGGTTTTGCTATAAATAATTTTGCATTGTGTTTTGGTATTACAATTGCTTGGATTTTCTAGGATAATTGCTTGGATTTTTTCTAGGAATAGTGGCTTTGGATCTTGCTAGAACAATTGTGTGGATTTCTGCCAGGGGGGGCAGTTGCTTAGAGTTTGCTAGAACAATTGCTATATGCAGATATGTATAGTTGTATACACACACAAGATGAGTTGGACTTGCACACATTTTCTTGATTTTCTCATTTTACACAAACCAACCAATAGGAAACACACATGAGTTGCCTGTTGAATGCACTGGAATTGCACAAAAACACCCCAAAATTTGCTAATTTTTTTGTGTTATACTCAAGTGCATAACGTTCTGAAAGTTATTGTCTTTATTTTGCCTTCAATAGCCCCATCAATGATGAACTTAGACTTTTCCATATGTAGCACTAAAGGTGCATCATGTTTTGTGTGGTTTTTTCAAAAAAAATTACACAAACCAAACCTAATAGGCAGTCCTACTGGAAAAAAATAAAGTTGCTTTTCTATAGCACTAAAGTTGCCTCCATCGTATCCAAAGTTGCCTAAAAAAAAGTTAAATGAAACCTATCTATATGAGATCTAGTTTCGAAGAACTCGTCGCGAGAAAGCCAACTGTGAAAACGAAATTGAATTTCGACACTTAAATCAGAAGTTATAGTTTTTAAATTTTTTTGAATCCCTAAATAAATGCACGCGAAGACATGGTTCCTTTTTTAGTGAACTGCGGTGACAGCTGCTCTTTCCATATTTGGATGAGCGCTAGTTCCCACCAACGGGCGCTCGGGCGCCCGCTAGCCATGTCCCAAAAAATTTCTTTGTTTTTCACACGGCAACATCAAACACTCCTTATGAATCCTATAAAATTCAAATGGGCTTGTCGCTCCAACCCTATGCCTTTCTTGTTCATGTTTTCAAAATCAGTTTTCCTATTCCTGTGTTTTCAAAATCCTGCGAAGCAGAGAGGTCCCACAAATGATCTGGAGAACCATCTGGAACTAGGCATCAAGAGATGTTCTTGAAACTACAGACTAAATAACATGGCAAACTGGCAATCAGATAGGTACAAGTTTCACAAGCATGAATCGACCAGAGACACATTGTTGGCTAGTCTTAGGTCCTATCAAGGACAAACAGCTTCTACAGGAAAATGAAATGCAGACCTCTGCACATCACCAGCCGATAAATTCAGCGGTTGAATTGAACCATCCTACTACTGCATCATCGCCGATCAAAGACATTTTTGCAAGTACGCAAGTATCACTCGAGCCATGAATCTGGCCAGAAGCTCTCCTAACGGCACGCTCATCAGGGGCCCTCACCAGGCGCCTACTCGAATTTTCTGTGACAGGCTTCGGCATTCTTCCTCGTCTCAGGAAGCCACTTACATAGAAGCCTTCGTCGCGTCGCTGACCATACGAGTTAGGGCTTGGACAACTTCAGACATTGGTGGCCTGAATTCTGGCTCAGGCTGCGCAACAAGTTTCAGGTCAGTCACACAGCTCGTCTTAGTGTAAACGATGATATTAGATACAACAGATCACACATATATTACCTGAATACAGCTGCCAATGACATCAGCAAAACGCGACAAAGCCTTTTCAGAACATTGTCCTCTAATCAAAGGATCTACCATCTTTGTTATGGCATCAATATCATAAAGCTGAGTAGAGGCCCATCGCACCAGATGTTGCTCAGCACGTGGACGGGAACTGCAATTCCATTTCATGGGGAAAAAATATATTAAGTTCAAATTCATGGGAACTCATCTGCAAGCAAAACAAGCATGATTGATGGGTGTGAAAAGTAGCTGGCATGGGGATTGCTTACCTGTCATAAGGCTCACGTCCTGTTAGAAGTTCCAACATAACGACACCAAAGCTGTAAACGTCGCTTCGATCACTGAATGATCTGGATTCATGCACTTCTGGGGCTTCATAATGGAATAAGGCATGCAAACTGCCAGATAACTGACACCCAAAAGAGCACAAGATTTATGAATGAGTAAAATAATAAAACCAAGCTCTTTTTTCTCATCTATCACAAATTCTTTGGTTGCCATGGTTGCTATATGACGAGAATGTTTGCCAATTAAATACTCTTCCAAATCCTAAATTTCACAGAGAATCTTTAGACTAGACAGAAGAACAGCAGCCAAAGGATATAAAGGCACGAATAACACATCAGAGGCACCAAATCATGATTTACACATGCATAGCTATGTCTATGCCTAGACAGCCTAAATTAGCGAACATATATGTAGTGCATTTAGGTTTCACAGACAGTAAAAATGTGTAATTCTAGAACACTGTCCATATATATAATCCAGCCCATGCCATGATTAATACCCCAAGTAATTTGACATGTGACATGCTTCTTTTCTTCATTGTAAATCAGCATGAGACTCTCTAGACCTTTCTCTCCATAACTAATGTCAGCCTTCTAGAGATATTGCTGTAGCACATAATGGTGATTCATAGCATCTGTAGTTCCGCGACAACCTCAAAAGTTCTGCAAAATGCAATGCTAAAATATTTTCATCATTGTTTACCTGAGACAACGATGCAAGTCCACACTCGGAAATTTGGACTGCCAAAGTGCTATTAAGGAGAACAACAGATGGTTCAAAATTTTGATGTACAAGCGGTGGTTGACGGCCATCATGAAGATATCTGCAAATCAACATATAAATGTCATTTTCAGAGTCATATTTAAAAACTGCACAGGAGTCAGAAAATTTACAGCAATTATTTCTGCTTACTGTAATGCCTTTGCTGCTTCCACAGCAACTTGGAGACGGGCATTCCATGACAATGCGTTGCTGGGTTCATCAACATAATGGAGTTCATCATGTAGAGTCATCTTACTACAATGCTCGTAGACAAGTAGCCACTGCTCAAACTCCGCACAGTATCCCACAAGCGCAAGTATATTAGGATGACTTAGTTCTGAAATGTTCACAACTAGTTCTAGAAAGACATCAACTGGTACTCTTGAGTTATCAATGTCAATCTTCAAAACTTCTAAAATCTGCAAACCGAGTCAATATTGTAAGTGTAGAACTGATAATGGCATCACCAACGCAATCTTACTATAGTAACTATCTGAATGTTTATTTTAAAGTGTGTACCTCTCCATCAGGAAGTTCTGCCAGATATACTTTACCAAACCTGCTATCTCTTATCAAATTTTCTTCACTGAAACTGTTGGTATATTGTTGAAGGGATGCAACAGAGAAGGACTTGACAGTAGTTCTAAGATCTATCTTCCCAAGTGAAGGTACTCTCCCCTTTTTAGTACGAACACTGGGACTGACAGTGCCTTTTTCAGTACGCAGCGCAACAGACTGCGGAAGACGCAGTGGTTCTTCCACAAAATCATCAGATTTTTCCATATCAATAACATGTTCCTTTTGTTTCTTCGTGATCACCCCAGGAATAGCTGCTATATCAGCATTTTGGTTAACCTTCATATACCAACATCTATAATGTACAGTATTTTATTCAGTTCTCTTTTACCTCTCATCGGTGAATATAATGTAGCCTCCCTTTCCTTTGTGTTATAAGCAACATTAGGAGCTGTTACATACAACCTTCAAATGTCAGAGTCAATATAGACGCAAGGAGCCGAGGACTGGCTAGCTACCATTCAGCCATGCCAGTGTTTTATACACTCAAATTTGCAAAGCAGTAAATTACAACACATATAGGCATTTACTTTAGTTGCTGCAACTCACCTTTCATTGATGCATTGACTTTCAGCTCCTCACTTGAATTAGAAACCACATTTGAAGCTGCTGTCAAAAATTCACATGTCAGTAGGGGGGGGGGGGGGGGGTATTAAGACATTTACAAGAATTCTTTTGCTTGATAAGAGAGAAGAATTAGGACCTTTCCCTACAGTATTCGTAGGTTTTACCAAATGTTCCTTTATTTCCGGCACTTCCTTGATTTTAGGCTCTCCAAGCCTCTGAGGTTCCCTTCCTATCTTGCTTTTCGGATACACATCTTTCTTTGACTTCCTAAATACCTTCTTTGACTTCCTTTCTTTGTGCTTGGATACACAAAACATTACCATTAACACAATAACCACTGCTGATACCACCCCTACAAGAATGTATCCGACGAATTTGACTGTCCAAATAGTATGTTTTCCTGATGCTGGAGGATTTCCATTTGTCACATCAGGCGACTTTGTAGGTTCTTTTGAGGGGACATGCCCTGTTGAAGGTGATAGTGATGGAGATGGTGCTGGTGCAGCAGGCAGTGGAGATGGAGCTATGCTAGTATTAAATGGGTTGCCATCCCTCCTGTGTAGGAGAGCAAATTTTGTCAGCATAAACACAAGTTACTCATTAAGTTGTTAAATTGTTAGTACGAATAGAGGATAGAAGGACATCCTAGAAGAAGAGAAAAGGATAGAAAGGCTTGTCTTTAAACATGACTCTAATATTCCCAACTAGAGGCATACAAACACAAATAATCAAGAAGAATATTTCGATAAAGGAGTGTCTTACTGAAAGTTTGGGACATTGAATAACTTCGGAGGCACAGGACCAGAGAAAAGATTATTCTGTATATTCCTATCGAATGCAAAAAAGTTATCAGAGAGAGGGAGTAATCTACAAAAGAGTGAAATAGCAATTATTTTGTTCTTTAGGAACTTCCGTAAAAAAAGAGTTGTCATACAAATCTTTCAGAGGGAGATCTTGAAGGACATCCAGGGTCCCGGATATTTGATTGTCTTGAATATGCCTGCGCCAATAGCAGATTTTTTAAAGTTGTTTGACACTAGCACACTTTATCAACGAAAATAGGCATAGATACTCACAGGGTAGTCAATGCTTTTAAGTTTCCCATCGAAGGCGGTAATGGGCCAGTCAAGTTGTTGGAAGAAAAATCTCTAATGAAGAAGGTTGATTGACGATTGTCATTGTTATGGAGCATCGAATAACAACTAATGCTAGCATGTAAACAATTAGAGAAGTCAACGCGCTCTTACAAATTTATAAGTCCGGTGAGTGCTGAAAATACATCTGGTATCTCTCCAGACAAATGATTGCTGCTGAGGGACCTGCAAAGCAAAAGAACACAAAGAGGGACAGTTTGAGAAATTAACCGGGAAGTTTTAACTTTCTGAGAGCTGGTGGTCATGCATTGGTAATAGTATACTTACATGTCTGTCAAAAGTGTAAGCGTCGACAATGTACTTGGAAGGCTCCCACTTAGCTGGTTTCCTGAGAGGAAACTATGATTGACAGGAGAAGGATTAGTAAAGAAATAGCTAGGCAAGTGGAGAGAAGGGCAACAGAATGCTCGAATGGACATACAAGCGCTGAATTGTGACCGGTAGATTATCAGGTATGGTTCCACCAATAATGTTGTTGCTAAGTTCTCTGCATAAACAAAGAAGTGTTATGCAACGACTCAGTAGCATAGTGCCAGTTTAGGACCAAATAAAGCGCAAACCCAAACTCCACATGCGATCAACTTACAAGGTGATTATCGACGTGAAATTCGCCAGTGTGTTACCCAGCTGTCCACCCAAATTTATACCATTGAGAGTTCTACCCAAGAAAAAGAAAAAGAAAAAACATCGTTCAGATAACCAAATAAAGAGCTCAGCGACAGAGAAAATCAAGCAACAACACAGCAGCACTAATCACATACATGGAGGTGATATTGGATGCCGCGCATCCAACGCCCTGCCAGTTTTCGACGCAGGGGTCGCCGCCATTCGTAACCCATCCAGGCAAAGACGGGGATCCCAGCGCCGTGTACAGGCCATTTATCGCGAACACTATTAAAACCAAATAAAAGAACACAGCATAAGGTACTATACATAAGATTATTACAAGAATGATAATATTTGCATTATCCCACGCATCATAAGAATAATATGCGCAGTACTACAGGACATAAGTGTAGGTCAGGAAAACATAAATAAATAATCTGGAACCCCTGGATGACAGTGCCAACTACTACTGGACCAAGAAGGATTCTGGAGTAGTATTTTATACCGTCTTGCTCGTAAGTGTAGGTCAGCGAGAGCGGCAGCGCCGAAAGCAGCAGCAGCAGCAGAACGGCGGCGCGAGCAGCCAGGGGCGGCGGCGCCACGCGCACCGAGCGTCTCATCGCCGCACGCGCGTCCATGGACAAATCAATCCTCTGCCGCGGGCATCACCTGACCTGAAAACAAAATTTCCACCACAGATGCGGCCTTTAATCTGTAAGCGGACGGCCAGATGAACGATGGCATGAGTTTTCTTTCTAGCCTGGGAGATAAAGGAAGCAACAAAAAACGCACAAGGAAGTCACGCAATGCCGATGAGCGATTTTATTCTCGTTTAGTAACGGAAAACGGGCCGAAATCCCGCAAGAAACCCGCCTGCGCCCCCCGTCCGTCCCCCGAAAGAAATCTATTTTCCCAAGAAACAGAGCGCGGAGGCCAAAAGTAAAAGCGCCGAGGACGAGAAAGGAAGGGAGGATGCGTCGGGTACCTGCAGATTCTCGCCGAACCCACGGCCGGCCGGCCCCTGGAGCCTTTTGCCGCTTTATGGAGCCGCTCGCCACCGAAAGCCACAACCAGCGAGCAGTGCGACTCGTCCCCCGCTTTCTCCGGGGCGCGTTTAAAACTGCCGCTGGAGCTCGGAGCGGAAGCCTTGGCCGCTAAGGATTTCGCTGGGGAGGAAGAAAGATGGGGCGGGAGTGGCTGGGCACGGGAGGGTGAGAAAGAGGACAGGGACGGGGCCGATGTGGATAGATCTACCGCTGGCTGCTGCTGCAAATCCACCGCGGGGAAAGGGGACTGGGGACCGGAGGCGGTCGGCGGCAAGCGGCGGGCGGATAGGCCGGGGAGCGTGCGCTGTGACAGTGCGGGAGCCGAGGGCAGCAGCTGGGGCAGGGAGTGAGTGAGGGGGGAATGAGCAAGAGGACAAGAGGCGCAGCAAAGCATCGTGGTTTATTTGAACTTATTTTGCGCTGCCGGCCGTACCGTGCAGTGGGCAGCACTAGGAATGAGCAGTGATGGCGATGGTGACGGTGGTTTAGAAAAATAAATGCTTTGATTGGGTGCTAATGAAATGGGGAGGAATGGCTCGAGGGAACCAGGGGCCAAAGGTAGGGCTGTGGCTTGATCTTTAATTAGGCATGGCATGGCATCCGGTACTCCTTTTGCAGCACAGGGTCGCTGATAACATAGAAAAATGCTGTGCTCTACGACTACGTATGTGTGGATATGGAGTGGGTGGTGTTGATTTCCATGTCACGTACTCCCTCCGTTCTAAAATAGATGACCCAATAAAGTTGGGTCATCTATTTTGGAACAGAGGGAGTAAAAGCCAATTTTTGGGACCTTGGAAGCATATGAACTTATCTTCTTTTTTTTTTAATACAACATGGCTATGTTTTGGTGGGGCTTGGAGTTGTCTGATCATTCATCCTAGCGCAGATCTGGCATCGAGGGGGGTCGCATGTTCGTAGCGGCGCGAAGTGTCCTGTGATGCTTGGTTTGCTTGCTGGATGTGGTGTTTGGTGACATTGGCGGCGAGATGCACCATATGACGCTGTTGCGGCTCGGGTGGTGACGGTTCTTTAGGCAGGTTGTCGCGATGATGGGCGTGGTGAGCTATCGTGAAAGCCTAGCACTGACCACATTCGATGTAGGCGTTATCATGGAGCCCCTTCGCCGCTTTTGTCATTGAGTCTCGTTTATCGGGGTCAAAACCAAAGTTTTTGGCCTTGGTTTGGGGCAGTGTTGGTGGCATACTCGTCGCTTCCCGCTAGGGGTGTTTCCTTGGAGGCTCGGTCTTTTCACTATTAGGCAATGGCTTATTACGGCTTCACCAACGGCTAGTTGGGTGCACTGTGCACGGGCCCATGACCAATGTGCAAGTCGAAGTGGCAGCTCTAAAAATCATCTTCATGTTGATGAATGGGGCTGACTTTAGTCGCCTGGGCGGCAGAGCCTCGGGCTTGTCTAGGGTGCGTTCTTCTTGCTGGCGTGGAAGTAGGAGTGATGGCTTTGAAAATCGTTGTTTTGTTGTGGGGGGCGTCCACTATCCCGCATCACTGATAGAGTCGAGTAGTGTGTCGCCTCGTGGCTATTCGTCATAGAGATTCGGAAGCCGGAGCGGCAGTCCGAGAACTGCCATCGTGTTGTAGGGTGTCATATTTTTTATCGCTTGTGTGATATAGTCGTTGACTCGACTGGACTGTTTTCTTTGCAAGTTGGTCAGTTCTCTTTTGACTTGAGGAAAAAGTAGTACTCCCTCCATTCCACAATGTAGTGCTTTCTCTATCTCCGTGCTTCAACTTTGACCGTAAATTTAACTATCAAGACCGATTGCGGCGGGAGCAAAAATTATATCAGTGAATTCATATTCGAAAGAAGTTTTTAATTATGTAATTTTTTCACCCGCCGCAGTCGGTCTCGTTCGTTAAATTTATGGTCAAAGTTCGACCTCGGGAAGCGCGGGCGTACTATATTTTAGAATGGAGGGCTCCTATATGTTGCTTGAAAAAATAATATTATAAAATTATTTTGGAACATGTGATATGGATCACACTTATCGCTTTTCACGTTGCACGAGGGACGTTGTACCCTTTTAACTTGGCAGATCTTAGATGAAAGAGACCTTTTGTACTTGAAGTACAGTACAGCTACGAAGGCGTAGTGTATTAATGCACTAGAAGGGGTTATTAAAAATACAAAATCCGACAAAGAAACTTCACACACAGGATTTATAATACCAGGGTCGATGCCATTATGTTACCAGAAGGTGTGTTCACGGTTGTAACCATCTTAACTCGCCGTAGTATGGAAATGAGGTGAAAGTACTCACCAAGTTGGCTATGTTCAAGGGATTTTGTTAACATTGATTCACGTGGTCAATATGTCCTACGCATAGATTTGGTCTTATATGACTCTGCTAGTAGCCGGCAGTACTCACCAAGCTGGCTATGTTCAAGGGGGTTTGCTAACATCTATTCCAATGGTGAATTTGTCCTACGCATAGCTTTGGTCTTATATGACTCTGCTAGTAACCGCCGTGTTTTCGTGTGTGTGTATGAGCTGGTGTTGGTTGTATGCATCTTAACTATGTAAAAGATCGGGTGTGTACTAATTGTGTTATATATCTTTTTGATGGTTCATTTTAAGCAAATAAAATCCACCCTTTATAAAAAAAAATGGTGAGTTGTGATGAATATAGATCTTTAGATGATAAAACATTCAACTCCTGGTGCTAGAGATTGTTGTTAGCAAACGTCAGTTACCCTGAGATACTATGGAGATATTGTGTAACTCAATCCGTTAGTTTTACTACTCAGGTTTTTTCTTTTTTTTTGCGAATCTACTACTCAGGTTTTAAACGAGAAGATCGTAACTGCTTGACTCTCCGATCCGTGACACGGGGTGCAGTAAATTCTGTTCCTGACGCGGGATCTCGGGCTTGTGATTCCTGTGGATATAAAAGCCTTTGTTAAACGACCGGATGCTCCCTATTTACCCACCGGGATACGCAAAACCGTTGCCAATTGCGCGTAATAATTATTCACTCAATCAACAGCAGCGCTTATCGCTACGAGCGATGCAGATCGCAACAAAACGCATGCTGGCTTTAAACAAGAAAAATAACCCGTCACGCCGGCGAAGATGCTAGAATGTGTGGGACCATGTTTAGTACTTCTTTTTTTAGTCTGCATATAAGATTTGGTCAAAGTCAAATTTTATCGACTTTGACTAAGTTTATAGAAAAATATTAAGATTCACAATATGAAATTAATATTGTTAAATGCATCATGAAATTAATTTTCATTATGTAGTTTTAGTATTGTAGATGTTGATATTTGTTCTGACAAAGTTGATCAAACTTTATAAAATTTGATTTTAAGCAAATCTTATATATAGACTAAAAATAAACGTATACGTACCCCAGTAGGTAAATACTGTGGGTTAATAGAAGAGTTTAGTTTGGGGCCCCTTGCTCTGTGCCCGTGAGTAGAAGGGCACGGCCAATCCAGAGCCCTGCAAATGGCGACAATGATGAGATGAGGCCCCTTGTGTTCCCGCCTTTTGAAATTTTGGCACCTCTCACCAATAACGGAGGAGGGGGAGGGGGAGCCGTCCGGGTCAAAGGAGTGTGTGCCCCCCACCGCTCTCCCCGCTTGGACGCTTTTGTGCTAGAAAATTGTCCCGTCTTTCCTTCGACGAGATAGATTGATAGTACAAGCAGTGGATATACTACAGAATCGGGTGCCAAGATAGATAAAAACTTGCACGTCCCGGCAACGTAGCATCCAGCACGGCACCGCCTCCTCCCGTGCACCGGGCGGCTACAGCCACAGGTGAAGCAAGCGCATGGGCCGCTTCCGTCTCCCAATTCCCCGTCAGACAAAAAGAAGCAAGAGACCAGACGTTTTGGTCCACAGAATTTCGTAACGGCTACTGAACGTCCTGCCCTTTTTTTGACACTAACCACCAATTAATTACTACCAGTAGTAGCAGCCTATTACGTCGTGGTCTAAGTAGCCGTTAGACTAGCCACAATGGGTAGTAACATAGAGTAGTAATATCGACATGTTACTAGTCTATGTTACTACCTCTATAGTGGGGAGTAGCATATGTGTGGTAACATGGAGCATTTCATTTATTAGGCCATAAACACATCTTGCCTTGATATGTGTGATGTTACTACTACTATTAGTAACTAGCTATGTTACCACTTTTCACTCTTTCTTCATTTATTACTTGCCACATCATCTATTTTATCTAGATATGTGTGATGTTACTACCTATGTTACTTTCATTGTGAGTAGTCTCATATGTAGTATGTAGCTGTGCCAGTCTCGAGCTCCGGGCATGGCACTCTAATCCAATCCGATTAATCTAAGATAATCAGGCGCAACATGATTCATTAATAATCAAATACTGTAATAGGAGTACTAGGTGGCGACACGAAAGCGACGCCCGCCCTCACGTGCGTCGCCGTATTCACATCGGAACCGGGGTAGAGCAGCTGCTAACCGCGTCGTACGGCGCGACAAGGATGTGTGTGGACTGGCAGGCAGAGGAGAGGAGATTAACCAAGGACGCACGGGCGCGACAAAGAATGGGATTCTCTTGACCCTGCACTTCAGCTACCAGAAAGAAAACTGGTCACCAGATTCACGACGATTTGTTTTGGTTGGGTTGGGTTGGAATTAGATTCAAGAGGGGTTCAAACGTGCCGGGAAAACTGCTGAGCTGAATCCAATGCCTTGTTGGGTGGCAACATTCTCGAAAAAAAAAAAAACTAAATTCAGGCAATGGGTTGTTGGGTGGTACTGTATGTTCATATGGCAAGTCAAACCTAACGGCTTCAAATGTCATTCAATCTGACCCATGATTTTGACCGGTTTCCAACTTCCAGGTCGTAATCATGCTCGCCACACCACACTTCTTTAAGGGAAACTGAAAGCCCAGCCCCCCACCAAAACTTGCTGCTTCAGGTTCAGCATCAAACAGGCACACAGGCGAGAAAGAACATGCATGGGAATGAATGAATGGCTTTGTAGAATTCCCATCCGTCCATCTGCCAGGGATGGATCTAACAATCAAGTGTACCGAGACCAAGGCAAACACAGACACATGCATATCTCAACACCAGAGAAACTGTCATCTGTCAGGTAACCTCCCACAGCAGTACACGAGCCAGCAAAACTGGCTTACAAAACACACACACATCTAAACCTATCCAGTATGGAGAGACACAGTTTTAACTTAACTGACATGCCCCGGGAGAACCGGCTACAGAAAACAGAAACGCTACTCCGCGGTCGGATGCCACAGAAAACACAATTCTTGGCTCGGCAAAAGGATCCGACCGATCATCTCCACGGGGGATCTCGGCGTTCGTTGGTTATAACAGTTTTAACCTCGTCCTCTTCGGCAGTCGCTTCCAACATGCTCATCACTGGCAGGCTGATGATCATCATCCCAGGTGGTTCTCCTTCTCCATGGCAGCATTCTTTCTCGACCGAGCCGGAGCCGGAGCCGGTACCCTCGTCGTGGCTACGCTGCCGTTGTCCTTGTTGCTGCTCACGGACTCGCCTGCCTTGGCGGCATTGCGGTCTGTAAGAGGGTTGTTCTCTGCGGCAGACATTGCCCTCGGCAGCCTCAGGGGAATGTCGGCTCTGTTCTGTGGAGCGGCTTCAGCGTTATCCGGTGCAGAGGCTGGGGCTGGTGGAGGAGGCTCCGTAGGGACGAGCTGGATTGTTGCCGACTTGCGCCAGTTCTTCCTCTGCTTCGGTTTTGCCCCACCTTGTTTCGCCTGAAAGTTATGCACGCAAAATGAGGCAGTGACAGTACAAAAATGTCCATAACAGCAAAAACTAGATTGGTCGCGAGCGACAGTTCCGTATTCCCTGAAATAGTACTCCCTCCATTCCCTTTTATAGTGCGTGTTGTTTTGTGGCATTCCCTTTATTAGACATGAGGTGGCATATTTATTTGGACTAGAATTGCCCCTTGTCTGCTGGCCTGTCACGCATGTGGCGGTGCATGCAGCTTTGCTGCGCTGATCCAACCATATTGGACTAAAGGCGCTTATGCGCACTACAATTTGGAATAGGACCCAAAACCTTATACGCACTAGAATATGGAATAGAGGGAGTAGTAGTGTGCTTACATCGGTATTTCCAATGTCCGCCAATGGCTTTCTTGATTTTGGCTGCTGAGTTTCCTTCTCAGCCATAGCATTCTCGAGAAGCATGATTCCTTGCTTCACTTCGTCCTTCATTTTGGCACCGTTCTCTGAAGAAGAAACATTACCAAACTCGCTACCTTCCTTCTCGGATGGTGGTTCATCGTCTATTTCTTCCTTGACGACGCGCACCCTATTGGAACACTTGGAAGCATTACACCCGCAACCAGTACCACATTGTGAGCCTAGAGCTCTGCACTCACAATATCTGGTGAGCTTGCACAACGATTTTGATGAGCACGAGCAGCACTGTGAAGAAGCATGCTCTTTCTGGATAGTGGGAATTTCCTCACTAGGCATCTCTGACTTCACATCTGTAAGTGAATTGTTTCTACTCGGGTTGGATGTTCGCCGCCGTGTATTATTGATTTTCCTGGATGACTCTACCCAATCTGTATCAGATCCATCATCACTCATATCTTCTAATTCTCCCGACTCCTCGGCATCTGATATGTCCATGTCATCTGACCAGTAGAAACTGTTCTTACCATGCTTGAATTGGGAACCTCGAGCACTCTACATACAGGATGGGCAACATGAGAAAAAACTGCCTATGAATGTCACCAGATGTAATCTAGACGAAACTGAAAACAGGAAGGTAGCTAGATACCTTCCGCAAAGCATAAATTTGACCATCTTCTGGATCAATAGTAGTATCACGCCTTGAGGCCCTACCAGATTTCTTCGCATTGTTCATTGCAGCGAAAAGCTGTCAATTAGAAGAAAGTATCAGTGTGCGAGTGATAACTGCAACCGTATCTGCTTAATGAAATGCATCATCAATATTTCAGTGATAATAAAAGTGCACAATTATATTGTATTTACCTGCATATTTTGGTTATGTAGGTCATTAACTTGTGCTTCTAACTGTCTAGTTCTGCCATTAAGCGCAACCACCTTTTCTTTCAGTTCGCCAATGATGAGATCCTTCTCTATACACATCACCTCCTTATCATGTAGTTGGCACCTTGAAGCGACATACAGAAAATTAGAACATATTTAGGAAAAACCAGGGATTGTCCATTTAATTTGTTTTAGGAAACTTCAATCATGAAAAACAGGTAGTACTGATTACACAACATAAGAGATATAAACATCATTGGAAACTAAAGACAAGTACAACATACCTTGAAGATGATGCTAACTGAAAAAGGTAATTCATTGTGTTCTTTGCATCAGGCAGGGACCTTACATGGTTCCATCTGCCTCTACCACTGAACACACGCTCCCGCTCCTCCGCTTCAGATAGTTGAGAAGCCATGGATACCATAGCACTAGATGATGATGACAGCATGTTTTCCAGTGCTGATATTCTGGAACTCCTAGCGCTAGGAGACATAGCCTCAGGACACTCCTTCAGCTTTGCTATTTCCTTAGATATTGTTGCTCTCCTGTTTTAAAGAAAAGTTTATGTAAAATACATCAAATTTTAATGCACAAGACAACACTCAACCAGTGCATGTAGAATTTCACAGTTACAAGTTACAACAGTTTTCGATTTTAAATAAATAAAGAAACAGATCAGAGCTAACTTTACTGAACTGTGAAAGCCCATGATTTCCCTTCAGATAAATTATGTGCTGGAAAAAATCTCAACACTTATGTGCCTTTGAAACAAGAAGGATATAAGCCTATATATTTGCAAGCCTTGCAGATTTTAGCTGACCCTACTCTACACGCTCGGCATCAATCTCTCCAGTGGTATGGTCAATTTGGTATGGAAAGGAATTATTTTCACATGGGCTGTTTCATTTCCGATGACCAAAACCGTGTTCACCTTTTTGTCCATCATCAAAATTGTTCGATACAATGCACATATACATGATAACACTACCAGGCAAGAAAGTACTAGCAACAAAAGCTTATAATAGCAACAGAAGGAACCTGAGACTTACTCTTGTATTTGTCGGTCATAGTGTGAACGTAATTCATACGCCCTTACAGTTACTTCAAGTTCATCGTCAATCGTTCGCATCAAGGCCTAGTGACATGTTAAAAGAATATTTCAGACATAGTACAACGTTAAAGTACAAAAGCCTATTGTATTCACCGAAATATTGTCAGGTTTTTGTAAGAGCACCTGAATCCCTGATGCTCCTGTTCCTTCATGTTTACAAATCAAAACCAAAAGGCAGCAATTCATCAGTTGGGACATATGAGCACATAAATATCTTAGTAGCAGCAGAAAAGAAGTCACTCTCTGTAGCTTCTTACCATGTGCATCACGGGTGGACTTCTTTGCTTCGAGCAAATCTTTCAGTCTTTTCGTGGCCATCGTAGCTTCTTCAGTTTTCCGCTGTAAAACCTACATGGAGGAGGCTGGCATAACTACCAAGTTATTTGGAAGCAACAACAAGGATTTTTTGTTAGAAAACTAACCATTTTCTGCTTCTGATTTAAAGCCAGGAGTTTATGCATCTCATATTCATTCCGTCTCCCTTCCTTCTTCAGCTGGTAATATAAACACACCATTCTCACCACAAGTCCTTTAAAAGATTGCAAGCTTACAGAAGAAATGAACTACAAACAGTCAAAACAGTAACCTGAAGCACTTCCTTTTCACGAGCCGCTTTCCAAGATCTAAATTGCTCGGATTCTTGTTTGATCTTTTGTTGAAGTTGAACCTAAGATAACATTTAAAAGAACATATGTCAGATGATAAAACGGCATTAAATTTGGGAACATTTGGAAGGAAAGGAAAACCTTCTGAGATTTGATGCGTTGAATTTCTCCTTGTAAACGCATAGCTGCATCATCACTTTTTTGTTTCTGTCGTAGCAACTGTTGGTGAGCATCCTGCTTTTTCTTGAGCTGAGAGACCTGCCATAATGGTGGCCAGTTAGTATCTGAGAAAGAGAAAAGATCAATTCATGTATGCACAAACCTGATTTTCAAGCATGCTCAGCTTCTGAAGATAGTTATCTTTCATTTTGTGTGAGCACTCATCAGTTGAGGAAGATAGTTTTGCTAGTGCATGACGGAGATCCTCAATTTCTTTCTGTAAACACAATTAAGTTTACTACTGTTTCAGGGGGGGAAAAGGAATCAGCAAATTTAAGCCAGGTGAAACCTGAAAAGCCCTCTTTTCTTGTTCCATCTCATGTAACTTCGTCTCATAATGTTGCTTGAGAACAGAGGTATCACTCTTCGCAAATTGTTTCATCTCCGCCTTCAGAAATTTAAATTTAAAAAGAGGTATAATTACAATCTTCCAGGTGGAACAAAAAAAGAATACCAGAACAGTAAAAACTATAAGAATCATAGGTTAAATGTGGTTATCTTTGAACACGAGTTTACAACGGATGGGGGAATGAAGAATATTCAAATATTCAGTACATGTAAACAAAATGCCAAGGTCAAGCCAGACAAGTTGTAAATTCATATACAAACAACTACAATCATAAAGAAAGAAAAATAGTACCTCCTTTTGCTGAAGTCTTTTATCTAGATCTTGCAGCTCCATATCCAGTTTCTCCTGTATGGATGAATGTTCTCTTTCCTTTTCTTCTTCATCAACTTCACCTGAAAAAGAAGGGTGCCTGTTAGAGGAAGTGTCACGAACGCATGGTATCAACGTGTTTCAGTAACTTACTTGACACTTCGAGCGTTCCTACTTCACAACCTGAACCTAGATCGTCTAGAAGCATGCCCTTATCCAGTGCAAGTCGATCATGCAAACCATTTCTACAGGCAGTGGTGAACTTCTGCCGTGTTACTTCAGCCTCCAACTGCTGAATCTTCGATATATAGGTCTTCATAAGGTCCACATCCTACTCAGAAAATAATAATATAACAGTTCAAGTAGGGTGGTATGACAATGTCCACACAAAGCGGTATTTGATTAGAGACACTTCATTGTACACACCTGCTCACTACCGGCATTTTCAATATCATCCCACGATTTTCCATTGCGTGCTGATTCGAGCTTTAACATGAGCTGATCCTTTTCCAGCTGTCAACAAATAAAATATTTGTTATGTATTGTGCTACATTGGCAGGGCTACTCATAGGCTACATTACATTATCTAGATGGTACAGAGAAATGGTATGCGGTATATAAGTAATTGCATATCATGAAGACATACAAATATCACATAAGAGATACACCCACATGCTGCATTACGTAAGGAGGGTGAACTCATAAAGCACTGATAAATAACACTATGTACAGAAGTATATTATGGCTTCACTGAATCAAGAAAAGTACATGCACGATTCAAGCACAAGAACAAAAGAAATCATCAATACCTGGGTAGCAATTGCACGCTGTGCTAACTGTTCACAAGACATTTCCCTTTCCTTGAGCTCACAGTACAGTTCTGAATTTTTTAACTCAAGTAGAGAGACTTTTTGTTGCAGCAGCTGAAAGATGCAGAAAAGAACATTAGTGATAAAATGAACTAATCTGATTGGTCAATGCACCAAACCAACCTGAAGTTCTTCTAGTGCTGCACTCCCACTGCGGGAAAACAGAAGTTCACTCTGGAGCTGCTCTAATTGACTCCTCAATTTTTGCATCTCTGCTGTAACTGGGTCTCTGTTGATCTATTCATAGGACACAGAAGGATAAGCAAGTGATGGCAACCCAAATAAAAGATGTAAAGGTTTCTTTAAGGATAGAGCAAGCATACCACTGCTTTGTTTTGAATATTCCGTGCACGATTGGCATACTTGAGTGTATTTATGGTTTCCTCTGCATTAGAATCAGCAGGACTAATGCAAGCTGCAAAAAAATAAATGGCAAAGAAATTTGATTTTAGTATTGTTCCCAGTAGGGCAATACGAGGATATAAGTGTGCAAAACTCTAAACCTACCAATCATAACGGTTTTACTGTTTCCTCCTAGAGAGTCCTGCAAGAGAACAAATAACCATTAGCCACATATTACATTTCAGTTTTCTGGCTTAAAATAAGAGGTCATATAGAAATACAAGTAATGGTATACATACCTGCAGCAGGCGAGTTAACTTGCTGTCCCGGTATGGGACAAATGCTCCTTCTTTCCGCTTCTTTTCATCACCTAATGCACTAATAACATTGCCAAGAGCAAGAAGGCCTCTGTTTATGTGTATCCCTATAGCCAGAAGATACAAAGAACATATTCAATATCAGTTTAGCAGTTATATACTGAATTAAACCAACATCTACAAATGCAAGAAGATCCGTCCTTGCCTTCTTTAAGCCGTAATCCATCAGCTCCTGTTCGTTTAGCCCTCTCAGAACCAGCCAAGTCAACTAGATGAAATTTTGATGATAAAATATCATATTCATTACTAGTTGACTTCTCAGATGCAGAACTTGAGGTCCTCTTTTGTTCGATAGATATCGTAAAAATAGCATGAGAGCGACTGCAAAGAAAAAATGTCCATTGAAATACAAGTTATAAATACAGTATAATCAAAATTACTGGCCAACATTGTGTTTTTCTAGGGCATGTCACTGTCCAAAGCAATTGCTTAAAATATTTGAATGTCTACACTTAAACTTTCAAAAATCATGCAAGTAGCTCATCTGCTCATGGTCCCAATTTAAAACCAATCCAACAAATAGCACATATGGCAACACAAAAGTCAACAGTAAAATAAACAGAATGATCTAACCATTTTAGTAGTATTAGAACACCAGAACAGATGAAAAAAGGAGTCTAAACAGAAAAGTTGGTGTTCATGTAAACAAAATTGCTCATCGCATCATCGAAGTATATGCGACTTACCTTGACTGGCTATTCATGTTTGTACTTCCAGTTGCGCGTGACAAAGATCCTCGTGCCAAGTGCAAGGCCATTTCTTCTTTTGACTTGACTTCAGCCTCCGTCACGCCAGCAAGTGTGATGCTTCCATTTGCAGTTTCTCGAATCTGAATAGGCACTCTAGCAGGCGCTGCTGCTTTTGCAACAGACCCAGGATCATCAAGCAAATCGAATACTTCCTCCTTGAATATCTGATGTGAACAGCAACACACACCAAATGGTAATAAGCAAAATATATATTGCAATTATATTGAAGTAAAGATAAGTGCTACTCTCTCCGTCCATAATTCTTGTCGTGGTTTTAGTTCAAGAAATATGCAACAGAGTGAGTACCAGCTAGCATACCTCAATGAAGGATACCCTAATTAAGAACTCTGTATCACCCTTCATTGCATCAGCTTTCTTGAATATCGTCTCCATGACTTGTGGAATTATTCCTCCACAGTTAGATTCACCAGAATAATTGGTGCCCATCGTATATGTCTTCCCGGATCCAGTCTAAAGGTTGTATGAGAAAAAGGCAAGTTAGAAGATAAACATCCAAGAACAAAAATAATACTCTCAAGACATAACTGTTGGTTGTTACCTGGCTACTGTCTATGTTCTATACTGAGATCTGGATATTAGGCTTAGGGATCCCATAACTAAACGAGGCATAAATGTTGTTTGGATTGTTGGAAGCAAAGTGGTAATTTTCTCATTTTATTTAAGCATGACACTCGTTCATAAATCATGTGGAAAAGTTAAGGCTACAAAATCATATGATAGGCATTCCTAAAAAGAAGTTGACATGATGAATCCGTAGTTGCTACACTATGGCTCTCAATGTAGTAATGTACTATAGTCTAAAAATTACACATTGTGCAAAGTGATGGATAAACCCCTAGCGCAAATATCGAATAGATGTCTCCCTTTAATCACGCACGGATATCCTTATAGTGATGCTAGAGTAAATATTGAAGATGACACGGTTACACTCACAAAACAGCAACAAGTAAAGCATCTTCCTAATAAAACTGTCAATAAAGGTTAATTAGCTGCTAGGTGAACAACAGTAACAGCTAGGAGCAATGCTATAAAGCAACCAATTGTAATTGCACGTGTGGAAAATACTTCCAACATACAAAATAAGTACCTGGCCATAAGCTAGCACAGTGGTGTTGTATCCACAGAACAATGAGTTGACTAGTGGATACACACATTGCTCAAATATCAATGAAGAAGAAGATCCCGTGCTGCCGTAGACATGATCATAAGTGAAGACGTGTGGGCCAATTTGAACCTACAATAGCACAAAAGAGCACCATAAACATCTATTTATAGACTTATAAGCCATTCAGAAAAAGAAATCTCCTGATAAAGTGGTTATCATATAAATTATACTGGTTCAGCATTCATTCCGACGGGCACAATAGATTCCAATGTTCTGGAAGAAAAATTCAACGGTGAAAATATAACACGTTTTAACAGTGTGCTCAAAATCAGCAAAGACAATGGTCCTAACTCCTAAGCCATAGAACCAGGGCCCCACGGCTCATCTCCCATGTGCACCCAAGCCCTTGGTGGATCTGGCCGCCCAGATTATGCTCCAAGAAGCAAAAATTCACAGATGCCATGTTTATTTTCTCGAGAATACAGAGACATGATTCCACGGACCACCCGGATGGCAACAAAGCAGATAAATAGATTGGTAAATGAATGAATCAACTGCCAGAACACATCGTGTCGATCCGAATCTATCATGTGCCCGCCCATCCGTCAGTTCAATCTGTAATCCTGGGAGCGCATGTTGCCAAGAACACCAAAGGCAACCAAGAAAACCATACCTGCGGCTCGCCCGGCGTGACGGTGACGCAGTCCGTGCATCCGAGGACGAGCTCCGGCGTGATGAGCGGCCGGACGTTGACTGCCACCTTGACGCTGTCGCTCTGCGGCTGCGACGCCATATCCGAGCTCCCCATCGGAAGAACCCTAAACACGAAATTCCCAGAACGGATCAAGAAAAGGTCCAAGGCCCAAAGTATGCCCCAAGAATACAAGAAATCTAGACATCCCAAGCCGGAAATCTGAGAAATCCGGGCATCCATTCGGGCGAACCTCGGAATCTCAGCCGAGGGTTTTGAATCCGTCTCACCTCACCGCGCCCTCGCGTGGCGGCGCCTCCCGTCGACGGGGGCTGAGAGGATGGGTCGCGGGCGTGCGGGAGAAAGAGGCTGTAGAGGAAGACGCGCCTGGCGGCGGCGGCGGCGGATGAGGAGGACGTGGAGGGGGGAGGGAGGGAGGAAGGAAGAGCTCGGCGCGGAACGGAAGAGGGGGAGGCGTGCGAGAGAAAATGGGAAGAAATGAGAACCGTGGGGCGTCCTCCAGCGGGTGGTGGACCCAACGCAACGGCTTCGGATCCGATTTCGAAATTCAAACGGGGGTGGAAACGCGGCCCCCTTCCCTGTCAGACGCTAAGCACGTGCCACGCCCAGGCATTTTTGTTGCTGTATTTGAATGGCATTGGCGGCCAGTACCACGGATGGTTGCTGTGTTTTTTAATGCTTATACGCTCCTCCAGCACCTTGTTTCGCCCTAACTACCGCCACGCCTTCCTCCCTTCTCTCCCTCGTCTCGTCTCATCGCCGTCAGAGGCATCCCGGCGAAGCCCGAGCGGGTTCTAGCGATGGCGATGGTGTTGTCGGGCGAAGAACTGGTTTTTGGGGGGTCTAGCGTCATGCCAGGCTCAGGAGCAAGGAGAGGTCAACTCACACACCACCCATCTAATCACAAACATCGAGAATCTTATAGGGGTACTCGTTGGCGCTACGGAGGAGATGGAAGACCCGAAGGAGGAGACCGGCGAGTCCGCGGACAGTCGGCCGCCAGCCACGGTGCCATTACGCACGTGGCAGGCGACCTCCATCCAGGAGTGGTAGATGGTAGACACTCCAAAGTCATGGCGATCCCGACTACAAGCCGCATGTCGATGCAAATGCTAACGACCTGGCAACGAGCTCCTAAATAGGGATATCCAAGCCCTGGACATCTTTCTGGGTAGCCCGGGGTGCGGCCACGCCCGCATGTGCGTCCTCAATTATGTGGGTTATGTTTCGAACGAGAAGTGTCGCCTGGAGCGCAGGGCGGGTGAGTTGATGAGTCCATGCTGCTGAGTAGAAATTGAGGCAATCCGGGCCTCAATCAAGACCGCCCTAGCAGCAAAGAAAGCCATCCCAACATCAACTAAGGCGGCACTTGCCATGAAGGATGACATGCGGAGCACTACGGCGCACATCTCGTCATCGTACCGCACCTCGGCAAAGAATATGTTGGCAACTGCCCAAATGTTGGCCGGGATCGAATCTCCAATCGACCATCCGATCAAGAAGCGCTGAGGAGACCATGCAACTCTTTGAGGGTGGTTGATCGTTAGCAGGACCATCACACAAAGTCAAAAAGCCACCTCGAAACGTCCCGTGATGTGGGCAGCTTGATTACACGATGTGCTGGCAAATCAGGGTCTCACAATCAAGATCGATATAAGCAGTTTGCCACTGATGTGGTTCCCCGTACCATCTACCAGGCCTAGTCCACAAATGGACTAGTGGTTCAGATCAGCCACATGTGATGTGCTTTATGTTAGCAGGGGTTGATTCAAGTACACGTCAATTTTAAAAAAACAAGTTGGTTCCTTTCTAGGCAAACAACCCAAATTTATTTAATGGATAATATCTTCTGGGATACAAAGGTAATCCAGAGGATCATTAAGCCAAACATAGCGGCCCGTATCTACCGAAGTAGCCACCATAGCTAACCTATGAGCTTCTTCATTGCTTTCGCCCCGTTCGTGGCATATTTCACATGCCTGAAATTGAGTTTTTGAGTCTCAAACTCTTTTGCAATCGTGCACTAGCCTCTCCGGTGCTCGCTTTGATTCAGCTTGTTTATGACTCTTAGACAGTTTGATGCAATGTGGATCTTACTTGGCAACAAATCTTCTCCCAGAGACAAAGCTTCTCTACAAGCGCGAGCTTCAAGAATTTTGGCTCGATGAGGTTTGCGAACACTACATCCGAAACTCCGGGGTAGTGCCCCTTCTCATCTCTGCATTAACTAGACTCAATGCATGTTAAACTAAGAATGGCATTAGCGCTCTCTATGTTGGTGCTTGAATGAGAAGATGATGACTCAACAGTAAAAGTAAATAACATAGGAAAGTAAATAGAAGGACCATTCGCAGAGTGAAATATAGATTTGCAGAGGTGCCAGAGCTCAAAACTCATAGCTTAAATCAGAGATTTGCATGGAAGATATTGAAATCCTTTGAGTGTGTGCTTTTCCTATGGAAGTCACAACAAAGGATTTCAATATCTTCCATGCTAAACACATTATTGGCGGTTCTCATGCAGAAAGGAAAATTTTACTCCCCCACAACCATACAATCACAAGCCATGGCTAGCCGAATCCATGGGTGCCCTCTAAACAATCAACTTTCGAGGGGAGCTTTGTTTTTGTTTTTATCAAGTTATGCGGGACTGGGCATCCCTTTTACCAGCCTCTCTCGTGCAGGACAAGTGAATAAACTCTCCGCGTGAGAATAACCTGCTTAGCATGAAAGATACTGACCGCCCCGTTGCTCCATGAGCGGTACAGGCACACAAAACAGATATTTATTTGAATGATTAGAGATGGCACATGCAAATTTACTTGGAACGACAAGGTAGTACCATATATAGGTAGATATGATGGACTCTTTTGAAAAAAATTGGGTTTCATCAATTTGGATGCACAAGCAGTATTGCCACTTAGTACAGGCGAAGGCTAACAATTAGACTGAGAAGCGACCAACTAGAGAGCGACAACGGTCATAATCATGCATTGTGAATAATTAACATTGAACACGAGCATGAGTAGGATATAAACACTCTGAACATAAATATAGTAAACGTTGAATTGGTTTTGAATCAACTACATGTGTGAACATGTGCCAAGTCAAGCCACTTGAATTATTCAGAGGAGGATACCATCCTAACATACTATATCACAATCATTTTAATGCATGTTGACACACAAGATAAATTATTATCCACTAGTAACTACTAAAGTATGGCCTGAGCAACTATAATCTCTAATTGTCATCATAGATGTTTACCCATAATATGCTAAATCATGACTACTGGTGAGGAAAAACCCAGAGCCAAAGTGATTGAGCATCACTGAAGAGATTGATCTATGTGATCCGATGCATGTTACCTTTGAGCACTCAAGAGTCATTGTGTAACACCCCGCATGTAACTTGCCATATTTGTAACTCCGACTCTTGCCATTTCCGGCTATGTGTTTTGTTTTTTCCTCCGTTGTCGGGTTTTTGTCTTTCGTTTTGTATTTTGTCATGTCATGCATTTTCATATCATGTCATCATGTGCATTGCATTCGCATACGTGTTCGTCTCATGCATCCGAGCATTTTTCCCGTTGTCCGTTTTCCAATCCGGCGCTCCTATCTCCTCCGGTGCACCCCTCTAGTTTTCTTTCGTGTGCGTGTGTCAAACTTTCTCGGAATGGACCGAGGCTTGTCAAGCGGCTTTATTATACCACCCGGAGACTACCGGTCAAGTTTCGTTCCATTCGGAGGTCGTTTGGTACTCCAACGGTTAACCGGGCCTCCGCAATGTCCATTTGAGTGTCCAGCAAAACCCCCCTCCAAAACCAGCCCAAAACCCACCAAACTCTCTTCCATGCTCTAGGTCGTTCGATCACGATCGTGTGGGCGAAAACCGCACCTCATTTGGAGCCTCCTAGCTCCCTCTACCTATTTATATGTGGGCATCCCGAAAACGAAATCGCAGTCTCCCGTAACCCTAAATCGCCTCTCCGCGGGCGGACGTGTCCAGCCGCCGCCGGACAAAACGCGCCGCCGCTCCCGGCCAGTGGCATCGCGCCACGTCACCCCCGCCGCCGTCTCCACCGCGCCAGGCCCGCCGGGCCCGGATCGGGCCCGCGGGGCCCATCTCCGCCGCCGCGCGCCCGCGAGCGCGCCCTCGCCTCACCGCCGCCGCCCGTAGCTCGCCGTGGCTCGCCGCCTCGCGCCGGCGCGCCCCCGCCCGCCGCCGGTCTTCCTCACCGCCGCCGCCGCCCTCGGGTGCTCCGCCACCGGCCGGCGCCGCCGCTCCCCTGCGCCCCCTCGTCCTCTCCCGTCGCCGGCCTCCTCCCTTCTCCTCCCGCCGGCAAGCCGCGCCGCCGCCTCGGCCGCGCCCGAGCCCGAGACGACGCCGGCCCCGATCCCATCTGGGTCAACGGAGGTTGACTCCCGAAACCCTAGTTTTTTTCGCTAAGTCCTCATTTATTCTCAGCAACTTGCTATGTTTCCGATGCCGTAACTTTGTGCATATAGCCCCGATTCGCGCGTATAATATGTCAAATTGTTCGTCTCGTGATGCTCTTCATTTTATTCAATTGCACCATGTTCATTAGAGGTCATCTTGATGCCCAAATCTTCGTTGGAAGAGGGCTAGTTGCTGTTAATCTCTGGTTCTTATCAGAACTTGGAGATTTGTCATTTTTGTATCATTTAATCTGTGCATCTTTTGAGCATGAGCTCTACATGTGTTTTGAAGTATGCCATGCCATCTTTCCAGGGTATAGTCCATGTATTTTTGTGGTCTTTGTGATGACTAGCACAAGCATGCAAAGTAGGCCCCGTAATATTTCTGATTTCAGGGACTTAGTGAATTCTCTAAGTCTTTGTCTGCTGTAATTTTGTTGCCATGTTAACTTGATGCTAGAGAGAGATCCATGCATATTTTGGAGATGTTCAGTAAGGATGTTTTGTAGCTATAGTTGTAATTGATCCATTCCTGCAATTGTTTGCAATTTTAGAGTACCATAGCATGACTCAATCTTGCTCTACTTTTGCTATAAAATATTTCTGGCAGATTCTTAACATGACATGCATTTTTGCCAAGCTTATTGTAGTTGATCCATATATGCTATGCAATTGTTCTTGCCATGGATAGCTTCATAAACATGCCATCTTGCTGTAGGTATGCTTGGTTGTTCATGCATTGCTCTGTAGGGAGTGCATCAAGCTCACAAAGAGGCCTACATATTAATATTTCTGCCATGCTCTGTTTTCTGCTAAGTCTGAAACCTGATAACGAAACTTGCTATGTTTACATGCTTGCCATCATATCTCTGGTCCTTTTTGGCTTATGGTCAGTAAGGGACTTTTGTCATGTGCATTTAGTAGAACACTACCATGCCTTGTTTTGCTATGTTAAGTTTCCTGTAGCATATTGATTTCGTGCTCTGAACATTGCTACCTGATGCTGATTTCTGCCATGTCCAGTTTTTCACTAAGTCTGTGAACCTGTAATCTTTTGCACTTTTGCCATGCTTGTTTGAGCTTGATATGTTGTGAACTAGCCGTAGCTCAGTGTTCATCTTTTGTCAAGCATCTCCTGTAGATTGTTGCCATGTGCTTTGTTGCTATGTTGGGGTGCTGTAGCATTGTTACTTGTTGTATTTTAAGTGCTATCTTGCTGTTTATCGCAGATTAGTGTCATTCTTGTTTTGCTTGCCATTTGCAAACCGTGCATCCGATTCCGGTGATCTTTATATCGATTTCGACCGAAATCATCTCATCTTTCCAGTGGCATGCGTGGTTTGCCAAGTTACTGCCATGTTCATCATTTCCTTCCGGAGCACGCATATGCATCGCATATCATATCTTGCATATCATACATGTTTTGCATCATGTTGCTTGCGCATTTCTCGTTGTTGATTGTGGTTCCGTTTGTTTGTGTTCTTGTTTTGGGTAGAGCCGGGAGACGAGTTCGTGAACGAGGAACCTGTCGAGTACGCTTACGAGGATCAAGCTTTCGACAACTCTGAGAATCTTGCAGGCAAGATGACCACCCCTCGAAATCACTTCTATCTTTGCTATGCTAGTTGTTCGCTCTATTGCCATGCTCCGCTACCTATCACTTGCTATATCATGTCTCCTATTTTAGCCATGTCAGCCCCTAACCATCCTTTCCTAGCAAACCGTTGTTTGGCTATGTTACCGCTTTTGCTCAGCCCCTCTTATAGCGTTGCTAGTTGCAGGTGAAGTTGAAGTTTGTTCCATGTCGGAACATGGATATGTTGGGATATCACAATATCTCTTATTTAATTAATGCATCTATATATTTTGGTAAAGGGTGGAAGGCTCGGCCTTATGCCTGGTGTTTTGTTCCACTCTTGCCGCCCTAGTTACTGTTATACCGGGATTATGTTCCTTGAGTTTGCGTTCCTTACGCGGTCGGGTGATTTATGGGACCCCCTTGACAGTTCGCCTTGAATAAAACTCCTCCAGCAAGGCCCAACCTTGGTTTTACCATTTGCGACCTATACCTTTTTCCCCCGGGTTTTCTAGAGCCCGAGGGTCATCTTTATTTTAAACCCCCGGGCCAGTGCTCCTCTGAGTATTGGTCCAAACTGTCAGTCGCCGGTGGCCACCAGGGGCAACTCTGGCTGGCCTATCGGAAGCTTGGACAATCCGGTGTGCCCTGAGAACGAGATATGTGCAGCTCCTATCGGGATTTGTCGGCACATTCGGGAGGCTTTGCTGGTCTTGTTTTACCATTGTCGAGATGTCTTGTAAACCGGGATTCCGAGACTGATCGGGTCTTTCCGGGAGAAGGTTTATCCTTCGTTGACCGTGAGAGCTTATGATGGGCTAAGTTGGGACACCCCTGCAGGGTAATATCTTTTGAAAGCCGTGCCCGCGGTTATGAGGCAGATGGGAATTTGTTAATGTCCGGTTTTAGATAACTTGTCACTTGACCCAATTAAAATACACCAAGTGCGTGTGTAGCCGTGATGGTCTCTTCTCGGCGGAGTCCGGGAAGTGAACACGGTCTGTGTTATGTATGACGTAAGTAGGTGTTCAGGACCTCTTCTTGGTCATTGCTAGATGACGCCCGTTCCATTGCTTCTCTTCTCGCTCTCATTTGCGCAAGTTAGCCACCATATATGCTTTTGCCGCTGCAGCTCCACCTCTTTGCACCTCTTTGTCCTATAAGCTGAAATAGTCTTGATCTCGCGGGTGTGAGATTGCTGAGTCCCCGTGACTCACAGATACTTCCAACACCAGTTGCAGGTGCCGACGATGCCAGTGCAGATGATGGCGTCGATCTCAAGTGGGAGTTCGACGAGGAACGTGGTCGTTACTATGTGTCTTTTCCTGATGATCAGTAGTGGAGCCCAGTTGGGACGATCGGGGATCTAGCATTTGGGGTTGTCTTATTTTCATCTGGATTTTAACCGTAGTCGATCTATATGTTTGTTTTTTTGATGCTGTATGATGATATTTATGTATTGTGTGAAGTGGCGATTGTAAGCCAACTCTTTATCCCATTCTTGTTCATTACATGGGATTGTGTGAAGATGACCCTTCTTGCGACAAAACCACTATGCGGTTATGCCTCTAAGTCGTGCCTCGACACGTGGGAGATATAGCCGCATCGTGGGCGTTACACATTGTGGTGTGCCAGTGAACAATTATGTGAATGTTTTGGAAGTCTACCTTAAAGACTTACCACCAGTGATTGGGCGAGGTATAAGTGACCTTGGCTCAAGAGGAATACGGTGAGGACTGTGTGTCCACTGAGTTCGTCTCAGCCGCCTCAACCAGACGTATAGTTGATACAACAGCTGGAACTGGTCTACCAAATTTCTGTACCTTCATCAAGCCTACCTGGTTTCAAGTTCCTCAACCCTCCTTTATTTTATTCCACTACCGAAGAATTCATGATATATCCTCTCACGAATTTGTACTGAAGACTTCCATCATGCTGTTTTTCATTTCTTTAGTTCATCTTCTTCATGCTTGTATGTCCGTATGATTGCATGTTCTTCACCTATATGATCTTGTATGCATGCTTTCTTTTTCTGTGATGATTTAGTTTCCTTGCGTTTATATTTCTTCACTCTAATCTTCATCAAATTCTTCAGAGTTTGACAAATTTCTAAAAATCTCCCATTCAACCCCCTGGGAGTAAACCTGCGCTTTCACATGTTGATACGTTCATTTTGCATCATGTTTACCTACTGTTATTTATAATGTTTTTATGCATAATAATGCTTTATGGAGTAACCCTAATGGCTTTTCTCTCATAATATGCAAGGTTTACACAAAGAGGGAGAATACCGGTAGCTGGAATTCTGGACCTGAAAAAGTTACGTCAGAGTTAGCTATTCTGCACATCTCCAAATAAGCTGAAAATTTACGGAGAATTGTTTTTTAATATATGAAAAATATTGGAGCAAATAACTACCAGAGGGGGCCACCAGGTGGGCACAACCCACCTGGGCGCGCCAGGGAGCCCAGGCACCCCCTGGTGGGTTGTGCCCTCCTCGGCCCACCTCCGGTGCCCATCTTCTGGTATATAGGTCATTTTGACCTAGAAAAAATAAGGAGGGGACTTTCGGGATGAAGCGTCGCCGTCTCAAGGCGGAAATTGGGCAGGAGCACTTTGGCCCTCCGGCGGAGCGATTTCGTTGGGGGAACTTCCCTCCCGAAGGGGGAAATCATCGTCATCGTCATCACCAACAACCCTCTCATCTTTGGGAGGGCCATCTCCATCAACATCTTCAATAGCACCATCTCCTCTCAAACCCTAGTTCTACTCTTGTGTTCAATCTTTGTACAGGAACCTTAGATTGGTACTTGTGGGTGACTAGTAGTGTTGATTACATCTTGTAGTTGATTACTATGTGGTTTATTTGGTGGAAGATTATATGTTCAGATCCATTATGCTATTTAATACCCCTATGTTCTTGAGCATGATTATCATTTGTGAGTAGCTACTTTTGTCCTTGAGGTCACGGGAGAAATCTTGTTGCAAGTAATCATGTGAACTTCATGTGTGTTCGATATTTTGATGATATGTATGTTGTGATTTCCTTAGTGGTGTCATGTGAACGTCGACTACATGGCACTTCACCATATTTGGGCCGAAGGGAATGCATTGTGGAGTAGTTATTAGATGATGGGTTGCTAGAGTGACATAAGCTTAAACCCTAGTTTATGCGCTACTTTGCAAGGGCTGATTTGGATCCAAAAGTTTAATGCTATGGTTGGATTTTATCTTAATACTTTTCTCGTAGTTTCGGATGCTTGCAAGGGGGTTAATCATAAGTAGGAGGTTTGTTCAAGTAATAATAGCACCTAAGCACTGGTCCAACCGCATATCAAATTATCAAAGTAGCGAACACGAATCAAACCAACATGATGAAAGTGACTAGATGAAATTCCCGTGTACCCTCAAGAACTCTTTTCCTATTATAAGAGTCCATTTTGGCCTGTCCTTTGCCACAAGGATTGGGCTACCTTGCTGCACTTTATTTACCGTTACTGTTACTTGTTCGTTACAAATATCTTGCTATAAAACTACCTGTTACCGACAATTTCAGTGCTTGCAGAAATTGCCTTGCTGAAAACCACTTGTCATTTCCTTCTGCTCCTCGTTGGGTTCGACACTCTTACTTATCGAAAGGACTACGATTGATCCCCTATACTTGTGGGTCATCAAGGATCTTTTTTGGCGCTGTTGCCGGGGAGTGAAAGCGCTCTTGGTAAGTGGAAATTGGTAAGGACAAATTATTACTACGTGCTGAAATTTATTGTCACTTGTTACTATGGAGAACCATCCTTTGAGGGGTTTGTTCGGGGTATCTTCACCTCGAGCAGAAGCAGGTTTATCCGGAGATGAAGCTAAGAAGAAGTTTTTACCTTTTATCTTTGAAGGGAAAAAGCATTGACATGGCATAGGCTATGCGATGATATTGGATCTTGGAACTGGAATCGATTGAAATTGGAATTTCACCCAAAAAATTATCCTATGCATCTAGTTCATCGTGATAGGAATTATATATATATATATATATATATATATATAATTTTGGCCTCGTGAAGGAGAAAGTATCACTCTAGCTTGGGGGAGGCTTAAGTCAATGTTATATTCATACCCCAATCATGAGCTCTCAAGAGAAATTATCATTTAGAATTTTTATGCTCGGCTTTGTTGTGATGATCAGTCCATGCTCGATACTTCTTGTACTTGTTCTTTTATGAAGAAGGCTATTGAACTCAAGTGGGATCTTTTAGAAAGAACTAAATGCAACTCTGAAGATTGGGAACTCGAGAAGGTAAAGAATCCGGTATTAAGCTTGCATTTGATTGTGTTAAATACTTTATGAATACCGATGCTTTTCACAAGTTTAGCACTAAATATGGACTTGACTCTGAGATAGTGGCCTCTTTTTGTGAATCATTTGCTACTCATGTTGATCTCTGCAAAGAGAAGTGGTTTAAATATCACCCCCTATCAAATAAGAAACTAAAGAACCTGACTTAGCTAAAGAAGAATCTATTATTTACAATGTTGATCCAGTTGTTCCTACTACTTATATTGAAAACCCACCTTTCCTTGTTAGGCCAAAGGAATATGCTAAGGTTTCAACTGTGGTCCGCAAAAGTAATATCAAAGCACCTAGACCTTCAGAACAAATCAAAGTAGAACCTAGTGTTGCTATGGTTAAAGATCTCTTGGTAGAAAATATTGATGGGCTTGTTATTTACTTCTGTGATGAAGCTGCTAGAATTGCCAATCCTGATGAAAAAGATAAACATAGACCTGTTGTCGGCATGCCTGTTGTCTCAGTCAAAATAGGAGATCACTGTTATCATGGTTTATGTGACTTGGGTGCTAGTGTGAGTGCTATCCCTTTTACCTTATACCAAGAAATTATGAATGACATCGCACCCGCTTAAATAGAAGACATAAATGGCACTATTAAACTTGTTAATAGAGACACTATCACACCACTTGGGATTGTT
Organism: Triticum aestivum; assembly: GCF_018294505.1. Classification (NCBI taxonomy): domain Eukaryota; kingdom Viridiplantae; phylum Streptophyta; class Magnoliopsida; order Poales; family Poaceae; genus Triticum; species Triticum aestivum. Next base: position 175,311,489 of record NC_057799.1, read on the forward strand.
AGAGATGTTGAAGTCTTGTGTGGGAAAATAAAATACCCTACTGATTTTCTAGTTCTTGGTTCCACACAAGATGACTTATGTCCCATTATCTTTGGTAGGCCTTTCTTGAACACCATTAATGCTAAAATAGATTGTGAAAAGCAAATTGTCGGGGGTAGCTTTGGTGATGAGTCTCATGATTTTAATTTCTCCAAGTTTAATAGACAACCTCATAAGAAAGAATTACCTAGTAAGGATGAAATAATTGGTCTTGCTTCTATTGATGTGCCTCCTGCTGATTCACTAGAACAATATTTGCTAGACCATGAAAATGATATGCATATGCATGAAAGAAATGAAATAGATAAAAATTTCTTTGAACAACGACCTGTGCTTAAACACAATCTGCCTATTGAAACTCTAGGAGGTCCTCCTCCACCTAAAGGTGATCCTGTATTTGAATTAAAACAATTGCCCGACACTTTGAAATATGCTTATCTCGATGAGAAAAAGATATATCATGTTATTATATTGGTGCTAACCTTTCAGAACATGAATAAGAAAGATTATTAAAAATTATGAAGAAGCGTCGTGCTGCTATTGGATATACTCTTGATGATCTTAATGTTGGGAAACGTTGCATGGAAAAAATAATATGCACATGCAAGATCTATCCATGGAGATGCATAGCAATGAGGGGGGAGTGTGTCTATGTACCCTCGTAGACCGTAAGAAGAAGCGTTTAGTAACGCGGTTGATGTAGTCGTACTTCTTCGCGATCCAACCGATCGAGTACCGAACGTACGTCACCTCCGTGTTCAGCACACGTTCAACTTGGTGACGTCCTCGCCTTCTTGATCCAGCAAGACGGCGAAGTAGTTGATGAGTTCCGCCAACATGATGGCGTGGTGATGGTGATGGTGAAGCTATCTCTGCAGGGCTTCGCCTAAGCACTACGAAAATATGACCGAGGCACTAAACTGTGGAGAGGGGCGCCGCACACGGCTAAGACAATGTTGTGTCCTTGTGTGGGCCCCCTCCTACATATATATAGGTGGGGGAAGAGGGGAGGTAGCCAGGGGCACCACAAAGGTGGCCGGCCAGCCTAGGGCTCCTGCCCTGGCCTGCGCCCCCTGCCATAATTCCCCTACGGGGAAAGGAAAGAGGAGGAGAGGGAAGGAAGGAGGAGGCCTACTCCCCTCTTTCCTTCTCTCCCTAGGGCCGACTGCCATAGAGGGGCGCACCAGCCCCTTGTGGGCTGGTGTGCTCCCTTCTCTTGGCCCATATGGCCCATAGACCTCCCGGGGTTTACCGGAACCCCTTCCGGTGACCTGATGACTACCCGGTACGCCCCGAAACTCTTCCGATGTCCAAATAGTATCGTCCTATATATCAATCTTTAACTCCGGACCATTCTGGAGCTCCTCATCATGTCCGTGATCTCATCCAGGACTCCGAACAACATCCAGTCACCAAATCACATGACTCATATAACACTATATCGTCAACGAACGTTAAGCGTGCGGACCCTACGGGTTCGAGAACTATGTAGACATGACCGAGACACCTCTCCGGTCAATAACCAATAGAGGAGGATGCCCATATTGGCTCCTACATATTATACGAAGATCGTTATCGGTCGAAACTTATGACAACATACGTAATTCCCTTTGGCCATTGGTATGTTACTTGCCCGAGATTCGATCGTCTGTATCTTCATACCTAGTTCAATCTCGTTACCGGTAAGTCTCTTTAATCGTTCTGTAATACATCATCGCATAACTAACTCTTTAGTTACTTTTCTTGCAAGCTTCTTGTGGTGTGTATTACCGAGAGGGCCCAGAGATACTTATCTGATACTGACAAATCCTAATCTTGATATATGCCAACTTAACAAACACCTTCGGAGATACCTGTAGAGCATCTTTATGATCACCCAGTTATGTTGTGACATTTGATAGCACACAAGGTATTCCTCCGGTATTCGGGAGTTGCATAATCTCATAGTCGAAGGAATATGTATTTGACATTAAGAAAGCAATAGCAATAAACTGAATGATCAATATGCTAAGCTAACGATGTGATCCCGTTATCAAATGACAATACATGTCTATGGTTAGGAAACCTTAACCATCTTTGATCAACGAGCTAGTCTAGTAGAGGCTTACTAGGGACACGTCATTTGTTTATATGTATCCACAAATGTATTTAAGTTTTCGGTCAATACAATTCTAGCATGAATAATAAACCTTTATCATGATTTAGGAAATATAATAACAACCATTTTATTATTGCCTCTAGGGCATATTTCCATCAGTCTCCCACTTGCACTAGAGTCAATAATATAGTTCACATCGCCATGTGATTAACACCCATAGTTCACATCGCCATGTGACCAACACCCAAAGAGTTTACTAGAGTCAATAATCTAGTTCACATCGCCATGTGATTAACACCCAAAGAGTACTAAGGTGTGATCATGTTTTGCTTGTGAGAGAAGTTCAGTCAACGGGTCTGTCACATTCAGATCCATATGTATTTTGCAAATTTCTATGTCTACAATGCTCTGCATGGAGCTACTCTAGCTAATTGCTCCCACTTTTCAATATGTATCTAGATTGAGACTCAGAGTCATCAGAATCGGTGTCAAAGCTTGCATCGACGTAACTCTTTACGATGAACTCTATATCACCTCCATAACCGAGAAATATTTCCTTAGTCCTCTTAGGTAACTAAGGATAATTTTGACCGATGTCCAGTGATCTACTCTTGGATCACTATTGTACCCCCTTGCCAAACTCATGGCAAGGTACACAATAGGTCTGTTACACAGCATGGCATACTTTATAGAACCTATGGCTAAGGCATAGGGAATGACTTTCATTCTCTCTCTATCTTCTGCCGTGGTCGGGGTTTGAGTCTTACTCAACTTCACACCTTGCAACACAGGCAAGAACTCTTTCTTAGACTGATCTATTTTGAACTTCTTCAAAACTTTGCCAAGGTATGTGCTTTGTGAAAGTCCTATTAAGCATCTTGATCTATCCCTATAGATCATGATGCCCAATATATAAGCAGCTTCACCGAGGTCTTTCATTGAAAAATTCTTATTCAAGTATCCTTTTATGCTATCCAGAAATTCTATATCATTTCCAATCAACAATATGTCATCCACATATAATATCAAAAATGCTCCAGAGCTCCCACTCACTTTCTTGTAAATACAGGCTTTACCATAAGTCTATATAAAACCATATGCTTTGATCACCTCATCAAAGCGTATATTCCAACTCCGAGATGCTTGCACCAGTCCATAGATGGATCGCTGGAGCTTGCACACCTTTTTAGCACCTTTAAGATCGATAAAACCTTCTGGTTGCATCACATACAACTTTGTTTAAGAAATCCATTAAGGAATGCAATTTTGACGTCCATTTGCCAGATTTCATAATCATAAAATGTGGCAATTGCTAACATGATTCGGACAGACTTAAGCATCGCTACGAGTGAGAAAGTCTCATCATAGTCAACTCCTTGAACTTGTCGAAAACCTTTCGCAACAAGTCGAGCTTTGTAGACAATAACATTACCATCAGCGTCAGTCTTCTTCTTGAAGATCCATTTATTTTCTACGGCTTGCCGATCATTGGGCAAGTCCACCAAAGTCCATACTTTGTTCTCATACATGGATCCTATCTCAGATTTCATGGCCTCAAGCCTCGGAATCTGGGATCATCATAGCTTCTTCATAGTTCGTAGGTTCGCCATGGTCTAATAACATGACTTCCATGACAGGATTACCGTACCACTCTGGTGTGGAACATGCTCTGTTCAACCTACGGGGTCCAGTAGTAACTTGATCCGAAGTTTCATGATCATCATCATTAGCTTCCTCTCTAGTTGGTGTAGGCATCACGGGAACGGATTTCTCTGATGTGCTACTTTCCAATTCAAGAGAAGGTACAATTACCTCATCAAGTTCTACTTTCCTCCCACTCACTTCTTTCAAGAGAAAACCCTTCTCTAGAAAGGATCCATTCTTGGCAACAGAGATCTTGCCTTCGGATCTGTGGTAGAAGGTTTACCCAATTGTTTCCTTAGGGTATCCTATGAAGACACACTTCTCCGATTTGGATTCGAGCTTATCAGGCTGAAGCCTTTTGACATAAGTGTCGCAACCCCAAACTTTAAGAAACGAAAGCTTAGATTTCTTGCCAAACCATAGTTCATACGTTGTCGTCTCAACGGATTTAGATGGTGCCCGTTTTAATGCGAATGCAGCTATCTCTAATGCATAACCCCAAAACGATAGTGGTAAATCGGTAAGAGACATCATAGAACGCACCATATCTAATAAAGTACGGTTACGATGTTCGCACACACCATTACGCTGTGGTGTTCCGGGTGACGTGAGTTGTGAAACTATTCCACATTGTTTTAAATGAAGGCCAAACTCGTAACTCAATTATTCGCCTCCACGATCAGATCGTAGAAACTTTATTTTCTTATTACGATGATTCTCCACTTCACTCTAAAATTCTTTGAACTTTTCAAATGTTCCAAATTTGTGTTTCATCAAGTAGATATACCCATACTTACTCAAATCATCTGTGAAGGTCAAAAAATAACAATACCCGTCGTGTGCCTCAACACTCATCGGACCGCATACATCGGTATGTATTATTTCCAATAAGTCATTAGTTCGCTCCATTGTTCCGGAGAACGGAGTTTTTGTCATCTTGCCCATGAGGCATGGTTCGCAAGTATCAAATGATTCACAATCAAGTGATTCCAAAAGTCCATCCGCATGGAGTTTGATGTGGCTTGAACTACGTCGGTATTTCCCCAAAGAGGAGGGGATGATACAGCATAGCGATGGTAGGTATTTCCCTCAGTGATGAGACCAAGGTTATCGAACCAGTAGGAGAATCACACAACACTATGTAAACGGTACCTGCACACAAAGAACAAATACTTGCAACCTGACGTGTTAAAGGGGTTGTCAATCCCTTTCGGGTAACGGTGCCAGAAAATTGTCGAGTTGACGGGATAAAAATATAATAGATTGGATAAATAGATCGCGAATAAATGAAAAATTAAATAAAGTGCATCAAGGTATTTTTGGGTTTTTGGAAATATAGATCTGAAAATAAAAGCAAATAAAAAATAGATCTCGAAGGCAAATATGATAAAGAAAAGACCCGGGGCCGTAGATTTCACTAGTGGCTTCTCTCGAGAAAAATAGCATACGGTTGGTAAACAAATTACTGCTGGGTAATTGATAGAACTTCAAATAATCATGACGATATCCAGGCAAGGATCATTATATAGGCATCACGTCCAAGATTAGTAGAATGACTCCTGCTTGCATCTACTACTATTACTCCACACATTGACCGCTATCCAGCATGCATCTAGTGTATTAAGTTCATGGAGAAACAAAGTAATGCAATAAGAACGATGACATGATGTAGACAAGATCTATTTATGTATAAATAGACCCCATCTTGTTATCCTTAATAGCAACGATACATACATGTCGTTTCCCCTTCTGTCACTGGGATCCAGCACCGTAAGATCGAACCCATCACAAAGCACCTCTTCCCATGGCAAGAAAAATCGATCTAGTTGGCCTAACTAAACCAAAGATTCAAAGAAGAAATACGAGACTGTAAGTAATCATGCATATAAGAGATCAAAAGACTCAAATAACTTTTATGGATAAAAACATAGATCTGATCATAAACTCAAAGTTCATCAGATCCCAACAAACACACCGCAAAAAGAGTTACATCAAATAGATCTCCAAGAGACCATTGTATTGAGAATCAAGAGAGAGATAGAGAGAGAGAGAGAGAGAGAGAGAGGAAGCCATCTAGCTACTAACTACGGACCCGTAGGTCTACAATGAACTACTCACGCATCATCGGAGAGACACCAATGAGATGATGAACCCCTCCATGATGGTGTCTAGATTGGATCTGGTGGTTCTGGAACTTGCGGCGGCTGGAATTGATTTTTGTCGACTCCCCTAGGTTTTTGGAATGTTGGGGTATTTGTAGAGAAAAGAGGCGGTGCGGGAGGCGGCCTCGGTGGGCACAACCCACCTGGGTGCGCCTGGGCCCCCAGGCGCGCCCTGGTGGGTTGTGCTCCCCTCGAGCCCCCCTCTGGTACTTCTTTGGCCCAACAGGTGTCTTCTAGTCCAGAAAAATTCTCCAAAAAGTTTCGCTGCGTTTGGACTCCATTTGGTATTGATTTTCTGTGAAGTAAAAAACAAGCAAAAAACAGCAACTAGCACTGGGCACTATGTCAATAGGTTAGTCCCAAAAAATGATATAAAGTTGCTATAAAATAATTGTAAAACATCCAAGAATGATAATATAATAGCATGGAACAATGAAAAATTATAGATACGTTGATAACGTATCAGCTTCCCCAAGCTTAATTCATGCTCGTCCTCGAGTAGGTAAATGATAAAAACCAAAAAAATTATGTGGAGTGCTGCCTAACATGTTCATCACATATTCTTTTCTTTGTAGCATGGAATTTTGGACTTTTATATGATTCAAAGCAATAGTCTAGTTTTGACATGAATATTTCAATACTCAAGCATATCAACAAGCAACAATGTCTTTCAAAATATCAACACTAAAGCAAGCTATCCCTAGCCCATCATGCTCAATCATTGATCCATTCATGAAACACACTCGCATATTAGCTACACCCAATGCTCAAGTACGATCATAGTGCCCCTCAGTTGGTGCTTATAAGAGAAGATGGAGACTCAAAATAAAAATTGCATAAAGTAAATAGAAAGGCCCTTCGCGGAGGGAAGTAGGGATTTGTAGAGGTGCCAGAGCTCAAAGCGAAAAAGATAGAGATAAAAACATTTTGGGTGGCATGCTTTTCCTGTCAACGAAAACGATCGAGTAGTTCCCAATACTTTCCATGCTAGATATATCATAGGCGGTTCCCAAACAGAAAATAAAGGTTATTCCTTTTTCCACCATACTTTCACATTCCACGGCTAACCGAATCCACGGGTGCCGTACATACCAACACTTTCGAAGGAATTTATTATTTGACAACATAAAGTAAATTCATTTTTCATTTTGGGATTGGGCATCCCTAATACCTTTGTTGTACTCTCGTGCAATGACAAGTGAATAAACACTCATCTTGAGAATAAGACATCTAGCATGGAAATATATCAGCCACCCCCTACCGTTTCATGAGCGGTACGAGCACATGAAAGAGAAATTTATTTTGAAAATTAGAGATGGCACATACAAATTTGCTTAGAACGGCAAAAGAATACCGTATATAGGTAGGTATAGTGGACTCATATGGAAAAACTGGTTTAAGGATTTTGGATGCACAAGTAGTGATCATACTTAGTGCAAATGAAGGCTAGCAAAAGATTGAGAAGCATCCAACCAAGAAACGAAAAATCTCATAAGCGAGCATTAAGCATAACTAACACTGAATAATGCACCACAAGTAGGATGTAATTTCATTGCGTAACTATTGACTTTCGTGCTTGCATAGGGAATCACAAACCTTAACACCAATATTCTTACTAAAGCATAATTACTCATCAACATGACTCACATATTATATCATCATATCGCAAAAATATTACAAGGAATCAAGTTTATTTTGTCCAATGATCTTCATGAAAGTTTTTATTATATCCCTCTTGAATATCTATCACTTTGGGACTAGTTTCATATGTTGCTTTTGATAGCTCAAACAAATCTAAGTGAAGAACATGAGCATAAAATTTTTCTTCTCTCAAAATAATTTAAGTGAAGCAAGAGAGAATTTCTCAAAAATTTTACCAACTCTCAAATAAATCTAAGTGAAGCATGAGAGCATTTCTTCAAAAATAAGAAAACACACCATGCTCAAAAAGATATAAGTGAAGCACTAGAGCAATTCCATAGCTCATAAAGATTTAAGTGAAGCATAGAGAGCAATTCTAACAAGTCATAGCATAATTTTGGCTCTCTCAAATAGGTGTGTCCAGCAAGGATTCATGACTAAAAATAAAAAGCAAAACAAGCAAAGACTCAAATCATACAAGATGCTCCAAGCAAAACTCATGATATGTGTCGGATGTGGGGTTCCGGCAAACCCTTAAGGTTCGAACACTGGGGTACGCGCGAAGTCTTCCCCTCCTACTGATCTATGCCCTAGCTCGCTAAGATCTCACGGACGAACTCGACGAACTCACAACACAAAGAGACACAAGATTTATACTGGTTCGGGCCACCGTTGTGGTGTAATACCCTACTCCAGTGTGGTGGTGGTGGATTGCCTCTTGGGCTGATGATGAACAATACAAAGGGAAGAATAGCCTCCTGAGGTTGAGGTGTTCTTGTGCTTGGTGACCTAGCGGGTGAGAGCTGGGTGAACTGCTCTATGACCCTACGGTGGTGGATAGCTCTACTTATATAGGCCCTGGTCCTCTTCCCAAATATTGAGCGGGAAGGGAGCCAACAACAGCGGGAAAATTTGAAGGGGGACAGCTAGTACAAGCTATCCTGACAAAAGCGGTCTTCGCCTGCAAAAGGCTCTGGTGGTGACGCCGTCCTGGGCTCCACGATGACCTCCGTCTTGCCGTCCTCCTGGTCTTGGTCTCGTTGCACCTATATAGCAACCTTTGCCTGATGCCTTGGTACTCCTCGCCTGCGCTGGCCTCCTTAGCACCAAAGAGGAAACAAGGACGCTGCGCGCGCGGGCGCTCGCCTAGTGTCGATCGTCATGGCTTACGTCACGAGAGCCTTGTGAGGTTTGCCCCGCCTTGATATCTCCTCTCCTCATGAGCCTGCCTGACTAGGCCACTCTTGAGGAGGTCTTGTGTCGTCCACCTCACGAGGCTTGGCCCCTCGCGAGGGTCTTGGATGCCTTGTTGATGAAGATGGGCCGTACGGCCTGCTGGCTTAGCCACGCCGTGGGCCGCAGGCAGGCAAGTCTGGGGACCCCCGTTCCCAGAACACCGACAGTAGCCCCCGGGCCCAAGGTGCGCTCGGGCTTGGCTTCGCGGCGAAGCCAAGGGTCAAGTACGGAGCACCGCGGGCCCCAAAAGCCCGCGGCCTCGGTTGACGCGTGGCGGTTGATTGGACGTGGGCGTCTCCGCTTCCCCACGCTGCCCTTGAATCCGCCTGGCTATGTGGCCCCTGCCTCTCGCACAGTTATTCTTCCTTCGCCCACGCCCGGCTCCTCCAATCTCCCTGCTTCCTCGAGGCCCTGCTTTGCCCTTCCAATCTGACTTGCGCTCCGCCTGCTTCATCTCCATGGCGCCGAAACAGGATGAAAAGGGGAAGAAACCTCTGTCTTTGCCAACTGCGCCTCCGCCCTTTGAGCCTGCGCTCGGCCGGCCTCGGGTGCTCAATGACGAGGCCATGGACAAGGTGCGCCCCATGCTTGCCTCCAGCTTCAACGAGTGGGTAGAGACAGTGGCCTGGCCCGCGTCTCGCACTCGCATGGATCGGGCAGCCACCGAGGTCCCGATCTTCATTGATGCCCTCTGGGCTGGCTTGATTCCTCCCTTCTCCGCCTTCTTCAACGCGGTGCTCGAGAATTATCAGATCCACATGCTTCATCTCGACCCTCAATCTGTGACCCTTCTTGCCGTCTTCGCCTTCTTGTGCGAGGCCATGGTGGGAATCGCTCCTTCCGTGGCCCTGCTTCGCCATTTCTTCTCATTGCATCTGACCGGTCCCCGACAGAGCTCGGGGTGCGTGGGCTTCCAGGCGGTGGCCGCGACTGCGGGCACGGGGATTGACTTCGAGCTTCCTCCATCCACGAGTGAGTTCCGCATACGATGGGTGTTCGTTGACGCCGGCATGCTCAGCCCTCTGCTCCAAGTTCCGGCGGGGCCTGCTGTTCCAAACTCCGGCTGGGGCCATCAGAAGCTCACGAGCCCCCGCCTTGCCCCCGTCTGGGCCAGGCTGAGGTGGTTGAAGGACCTCGGCGTGACTGTGCCCATGGTGGTGAAGGAGTTCGTCAAGTGTCGAGTCGCTCCACTTCAGCGCCACTCCCGCCCGATGTGGGACTTGCTCCGCAGCCAGGACCACATGAGGTTTCAGGAGAAGGGGCTTCCTCTTGCGACGCGGCAGACGGTGCTCATGGTCCTATCGGGTGTCCCTCTTCCGGATGAGATGCCCAGGAATAGCTGCCTGTTGTACCGCTGCGAGAACAAAGCCGTATTTGCCGCGAGCATGCCTTCCTTTGACGAGTGGGGGCTGCGCCCAATCGGCCTGGTGGGGTCCCGCGAGAACCCCGTCGTCGTGGTTCCCTTCTTCACTGCCGGTGCCGAGCTCGCCCCTGGTGAAGGTGCGGGAGGGCGAGCTCCGGCGGGGGCCGGTGACTCGAGTGCTGAGGAGGACATGCCGAGTGGTGATCCTGGGGCGTCGTCCTCGGGGGCCTGCGAGCCCCCTCCTGAGGCGTCGGTCACCGAGGAGGCGCGGCATGCGGCTCCCGAGGCCAAGGCTCCAGGAGCCTCGGGAGGTTGTGGTCAGACGGTGCCCGGCTGTTCACCGCAACCGGGTACCCATGAAGACAACCTTCCAAGCTCTTCTTCGGCCCCGCCGTGCACCGGCCGTCACGTCCAGCGCTTCAGTCGTCTTTGTGTGGACTTCGAGGAGCTCCGCAAGAGGAAAGGATTCCCTAGCGGCAGCAATATCTTTGGGCCGTTGAAGCGACGAAAGTACATCGCCATTGACGCGTAAGTATCTTATTGTCATGGTTTCTTCCATGTAGTCTTCGTATCCTGACGTCAGTCCTTCAGGGCTCCTTCCGTTGAAGCTGTTGCGTCTTCTGAGAAGCAGCCTCCTCCTTCACCAGCTCCCCCATCGGCCTTGAGCGTTCCTAGTCTGCCTGCCGCCCCTGGAGCAGGGTCGGTCGGGGGAGCGTTTCCGCCTTCATGGCGCGCTGAGCCCACGGCTTGGCCACCCCTCCCCCACGGTTTGGCGTGGAGCTTGGCGGGCGTGCCCAAAACTCCTTCTTTGCTCATGGACAGCAGCTGGTTGGCTTTGATCTTTGGCTCCTCTTCAAGCAGCAAGCCCCGATCGGCTCGGGCTCCTCGCGAGGACTGGCTGATGTCTGGTGCGGCGTCAGCCCCAGCCCCCTGCCGGGAGGTGGCGCGCCACTTGGCGCCCCGCCCGCTGCCCCGGAGGTGGAGGACGAGGTGGGCCGAGCGTTCGAGCTCGAGCGCGGGCGAAGCGTAGTTAGTCACGAGCTCTTCCAGGAGGCGATGGGCGCGATGAGTCGACTTGGTGAAGAGCTCGCGGGTGTCGACTCGCGCCTTGAGGCTGAAGGTCTCCGGCTGGTGGAGGAGCGGTGCAAGCTGAGGGTGGCTATCAACCTCGGTCACTATCAGCGCGACCTTGAGTATGCGAAGGCCGAGGCGTCCCTCAAGATCGCGGAAGCTCGCTCACGAGCCTTGGAAGAGGCTCGCGAGGCTGACCACCGTCGCGAGGCTGCGGAGGAGCGCGTGTGGGAGCTCTAGGCCTGGAGCGCATCCCTTGAGCAGCAGGTGGAGGCGTGCAGGTCCGCTCTTGCATCGCTGAGGGGGACGCCCGCGGAGGAAGAGGAGGTCCGGAAGCACGATGAGGCGCTGGCCCTAGAAGCCGTGGAGCGCAGCCTCGAGCTCGAGCAACTGGAGATGAGGGAGCGTCAAGTTGCTCAAGCAGAAGATGCCGTCGGGGCTCGCGAGGCCAGAGTCGAGGAGGAGGTCAGTCACCGGGTGGCCGAGGTTCGCGCAGACCTGGAGGGTAGATACGACCTGAAGCTGAAGCTCGCAGGTACGGAGGATGCGGGCAGGGCCACTGCCCTCAGGCCCAGGTTGGATGAGGCTGAGAGGCGCGCGGAAGCCACGGCCGCCGCCCTGGTTACGGCGCAGGCGGACTTGGCCTCCGCCCGCGCCGAGCTGCGTTCCCTTCGGCGGCGGGTTGATGACGCTGAGGCCGTCGCATGACAAAACACGGAGGAAGTGCTCCAACGACGAACGCTGGAGCACGAGCATGCCCCTATGCTTCAAGATCTCTAGAACAGGGCCAATATCGCCCTAGGCCATATTTGCGACGTGGATGTGCCGGCCCCTCACTCGAATGATGATGCCAGCCACCTGACCTTCTTCACCGAGGTGGTGACGTGCCTGGAGGCGCGATCTGCTAGAGCTCGCCAGCTTGTGGAGGAAAGGGGGCGTGGCCTGCTTGAGCGCGCTTTCTCCCGTGTCTTCAGCCACCTTCTGAATGCCGACCCCAACTTCGATTTTGACGCCGCCATCACCCCCGTACCCACGGCCGTCCGGGGTGACCCCGGCGCGTTGGGTTGAGGACAATGTGGATGCGTTGGTCAGGGCCTTCACTTCAGAGGATGACGCGGTGGTGGTCGTCGCAGATGAAGGCGACGTGGTTGACGATGACGTCGGGGGCGTCGCCGACGGCGTCGACGATGCCGACGAAGACGATGACGACGCGAATGACGCGTCCGCGGGTGACATTTCTGGCTGATCCCATGTTCTCCTGTCGTTTCACCCTGTACAGAAAACTCGGGCGTGGCCCTTGGAAGACTTGTAAGAGCATTTTGAGAGGGGGGCCCCTCATGTAAGCAAATTGTAGTTTTTACTTTCCCATGCAATGTGAGTATGTGTCCTCGTGAACCCGCGAATCTGGGGCGAGTTTTCCATCGTGGTTTACCTTAGCCAGCGCCAGCTTTGAGCTGGGTCGTGAAGCAACGAGTTTCTGAGAATCCTGCGGAGCTTATCGCCCCGTCTGAGGGGGCCCCGCAAGGGGTGAGCACCAGCCGCAGCGCTGGCGCGCGCTTGACGAGCGTGCGCTTCGTGCGGTCCAGCTCGCGAGGAGCTTGTGAGGGAAAGGCGATGGACATGAGTCCCAGACAAAACAAGATCAAGAAGGCAAGAAATTGCTCGAATGAGAAAAGGCACCCCCCACGCGCATCGATAAAAAATCAGCTTCGACTTAAATCCAGATCCAGAAAGCAAAGCTACCGAAAGAGAGATCCAAAGCAAAAGGCCGCGTCCGGCACCTAGTCTAGTCTTCCGGTCTTCAAGTTTTCTCACCAGCGCGGAGCTAAGTGCTGCCACTAGGCGTGGGAGGGGCCCCTAGGGCCTGAGGCTAGCGCTCCTGAGACTCCGAGGCGTGTACAACCCCAACTCATTATTACATGAGAGTGTCACGGGCGGCGAGCTTCACAGGCACTGGGCCTTCTTCACAGGTACCGGCCTTGCTTCATATCGCCAGACAAGGGCCCCGCCTTGCGCCACCCTTGACCTCCTTTGAGCCGACCGGTCGCCAGGACGACACAAAAGAGGGAAAGAGGACGCCAGCGGTGCCCTCGGCGACTACAGGTCCTCTGCCGGGGGAAGGGTTGCCGAAGCCTCCCCGGCAGAGGGCCTACCTCCGGGTGTCCCCTGGCTTCGCGCGCCGTGGGGAGGGGCCTGGCTCCCGACCCCTCTCCTGCAGCCCCCAACACGATCCCCCTGCCGGCAGGGAGGCCGCCGAGCTGGGGCCGCTGGCCGTTGTGGTGATCTGTTCCTCCTGCGACTCATGGTTAGCATAAGCTTGCTCCTGAGGGATTAGAGGTACCCTGTAGTGGTCGTTGCACACGCGGTCGTGGTGGTTCCCCGGCGGCTCCTGGAAGGCTTCGACCCCTAGCGCCCCCTCTTCCCAATCTTCTCCAATGAACGAGACGGGGTCGTCCTCCGGTGTGTACTCCTGGTCTGTCATGCGGGGAACGTAGGCTTCCGGGGCTGTTACCCTGAACACCTCACCGCAGTGCCCCACACTCCATGTTGCCTGGCCCAACGTGACGTCTTGAGGGTAGTAGCATGGCATCTCGCCGGGACCATGGGGGGCGACGCTTGTGCCCGTGCTTGTTGCAGGCAGTGCGGGGGCGGCAGGGCCTCCGGCGCCGCCGGCCGCGCTGGTGTCGACGAAGCCCCCATGCGCGCCCGCCGGCGCGTGGGTGCGGCGAGGCCCGCCATGAGTTCCCGCAACGGCCTGTGAAGGGAGTCGATAGCATAAAGGCGGCGCTCCCGAGGCTGCAGCGTCTAGCAGCTTAGCAACGCGTTCCAGCAGCGCGTCCCGGCCGCTCTCCATCAGCCGGCACCGCAGCAGCTCCCTTGCCACGATGAGTGCCGCCCGCATGTTTGCCTGCTCTCGCCGCGAGTGCAGCACCGTCGCCGCGGCGTGGCTTGCTGCCCTTGCAGCGGCTCGTACCTGTCGCGGGGTGGGGGTGGACAATGCCTGGCCGCACCGCCCGCGCCCTGCAGCGTTGGACGACACCCGCGCCGCCTGGAGCGCAGGGTCGAGGTCTTCATGGGCGGGTGTCGTCGCCCGGGCCGGCCAGCGGTCGGAGTCAGCTCTTGGGTCGCCGGACATCTTGATCGCGGAGCGTCAGCAAGTCGACTGGCGGAGAAGAAGCTCTGGCGCACCCCTACCTAGCGCGCCAAATGTCGGATGTGGGGTTCCAGCAAACCCTTAAGGTTCGAACACTGGGGTGCGCGCGAAGTCTTCCCCTCCTACCGATCTACGCCCTAGCTCGCTAAGATCTCGCGGACGAACTTGACGAACTCACAACACAAAGAGACACGGGATTTATACTGGTTCGGGCCACCGTTGTGGTGTAATACCCTACTCCAGTGTGGTGGTGGTGGATTGCCTCTTGGGCTGATGATGAACAGTACAGAGGGAAGAACAGCCTCCTGAGGTTGAGGTGTTCTTGTGCTTGGTGACCTAGCGGGTGAGAGCTGGGTGAACTGCTCTATGCCCCTACGGTGATGGCCAGCTCTACTTATATAGGCCTTGGTCCTCTTCCCAAATATTGAGCGGGAAGGGAGCCAACAACGGCGGGCAAATTTGAAGAGGGACAGCTAGTACAAGCTATCCTGACAAAAGCGGTCTTCGCCTGCAAAAGGCTCTGGTGGTGACGCCGTCCTGGGCTCCACGATGACCTCCGTCTTGCCGTCCTCCTGGTCTTGGTCTCATTGCACCGATATAGCAACCTTTGCCTGATGCCTCAGTACTCCTCGCCTGCGCTGGCCTCCTTAGCACCAAAGAGGAAACAAGGACGCTACACCCGCCTGGCGCCCGCCTGGTGTCGATCGTCATGGCTCACATCACGAGAGCCTCGTGAGGTTTGCCCCGCCTTGATATCTCTGCTCCTCGTGATCCTGCTTGACTAGGCCACTCTTGAGGAGGTCTTGTGTCGTCCGCCTCGCGAGGCTTGGCCCCTCGCGAGGGTCTTGGATGCCTTGTTGATGAAGATGGGCCATACGGCCTGCTGGCTTAGCCACGCCGTGGGCCGCAGGCAGGCAAGTCTGGGGACCCCCGTTCCCAGAACGCCGACAATATGTGACGAATAAAAATATAGCTCCAAGTAAAATACCGATGGTCGTTAGAAGAAAGAGGGGATGCCACTCGAGCATCCCCAAGCCTAGTTGCTTGCTTATCTTTTAGATAATAGCTTGGGATGCCATGGGCATCCCCAAGCTTAGGCTCTTTTTACTCCTTATTCCTTCATCCATCGTGATCTCACCCAAAACTTGGAAACTTCAATCACACAAAACTCAGCAATACCTTCGTGAGATCCGTTAGTATAACAAAGCAAATCACTACTATAAGTACTGTTGCAAACCCATTCATATTTTATTTTTGTATTATATCTACTGTATTCCAAATTTGCTATGGCTCAAACCCTCCAAAAAGTCCATAGATTCATCAAAATAAGCACACAACACAAAGAAAACAGAATCTGTCAAAAATTGAACAGTCTGTAGTAATCTGAAAACTTTCAATACTTATGTAACTCCAAAAATTCTGAAAATTTGGGACAACGTGGGCAATTTGTCTATCAATCTTTTGTAAAAAAAATCAGAATTTGTCATCGCTTGTGTGATTTTTCAAAATTATTTTACAGGACGCAAAAGTTTCTATTTTCCAACAAGATCAAAGCAACTATCACCCAACATGATCCCAAAGGCTTTGCTTGGCACAAACACTTATTAAAACATAAAACACAATCATAACAGTAGCATAATTGTGTAAACACTCAAGAACAGAAATAAAAAGACAAAAATAAATTTTATTCATTGGGTTGCCTCCCAACAAGCGCTATTGTTTTACGCCCCTAGCTAGGCATAATGCAAACATTCAAGTATTGTCATCTTTATTTCTAGATCCATAAGATGCCCTCATGATTGATTCATATGGTGGCCTAATTCTTGTTCTAGGGAAGTGTTCCCTACCCTTCCTTAGTGTGAATTGAAATTTAATATTGCCTTCTTTCATATCAATCACGGCACCAATATTACGTAAAAACGGTCTACCAAGAATAATTGGACAAGACGGATTGCAATCAATATCAAGAACAATAAAATCTATGGGCCATGATTCCTATTTGCAAGAATAAGAACATCATTAATTCTTCCCATAGGCTTTTTAATAGTGGAATCCGCCAAGTGCAAATTTAAAGAACACTCTTCAATATCGGTAATACCAAGCACATCACATAAAGATTTCGGAATTATAGAAACACCGGCACTCAAGTCACATAAAGCAAAACACTCATAATTTTTAATCTTGAATTTGATAGTTGGTTCCCATTCATCATGTAATTTTCTAGGAATTGAAATCTCTAATTCCAACTTTTCTTCCAAAGCTTTCATCATAGCATCAACAATATGTTTAGTAAAAGCTTTATTTTGTTCATAAGCATGGGGTGAATTTATCATGGATTGCAAAAAAGAAATACAATCAATCAAAGAGTAATTATCATAATTAAAGTCTTTGTAATCCAAAAGAGTGGGCACATCACTAGCTAAAGTTTTGACCTCTCCAAACCCACTTTTATCAATTTTCTCAACAAGATTTTCACCCTCCAAATTATCGGGACGCCTTATAGCTAAAGTTGACTCTTCTTCAGTCCCTTTTTCATCAATCTTATTTTTACTAAACAAAGAATCAATAGAATAAACACCAATCATTTTAGGATCTTCATCATTTTTATGAAAGCAATCACTAGTAAACGCCTTTTCTAAAAATTCTCTTCTAGCTCTAAGCATAGCGGTTCTTTTCTTACTTTCATCCATAGAAACATATAAATCTTTAATTGATTCTTCAACCTTAGGCATAAAAAATTCCATCTTGAGATTTTCCACATCATGAGAAATTCCATCAATGCTTCTAGACATATCATCAATCTTACTCAACTTTTCTTCTATCGTAGTATTAAAATTCTTTTGAGCATTGATAAATTATTCAACATTATTCTCAAGATCAGAGGTGTTCCTATTATTATTATTATAAGAAGGATTACCATAGGAATTACCATAGTTATTAGAGGAATTTCCCAGAAAGGGTCTAGGATTAAAATTACCTTTATAAGCATTGTTATTAAAATTATTTTGCGCAACAAAATTCACATCTATGGCATCACTATTTTGCTCAATCAAAGTAGACAAAGGCACATCATTAAGATCAATAGGAGCATTTTTATTAGAAACCAACTTCATAAGAGCATTAACTTTTTCACTCAAAGAATTTATTTCTTCTACCGTATTAACCTTTTTACTAGTAGGAGCTCTTTCAGTATGCCATTTTGAATAATTTGCCATAATATTATCAAGCAATTTAGTAGCTTCACCCAAAGTAATTTCCATAAAAGTACCACCTGTGGTGGAATCTAAACGATTTATAGAAACAAAATTCAATCCCGCATAAAAAAATTGTATGATCATCCAAAGATTTAAACCATGAGTAGGACAATTTCTTAGCATCAATTTCATTCGTTCCCAAGATTGCGCAACATGTTCATGCTCAGTTTGCTTAAAATTCATGATTTGTGTCCTAAGATAAATAATTTTCGCGAGCGGAAAATACTTAGTAATGAAAGCATCTTTGCACTTATCCCAAGAATCGATACTATTGCGAGGCAAAGAAGAAAACTAAATTTTTGCACGATCTCGCAAAGAAAACGGGAATAATTTCAACTTCACAATATCATTGTACACATCTTTTTTCTTTTGCATATCACATAATTCCACGAATATGTTAAGATGGGACGCGACATCCTCACTAGGAGTACCGAAAACTTGATCTTTCATAACGAGATTCAACAAAGCGACATTAATATCACAAGACTCCGCACTAGTGGCGCGTGGAGCAATCGGAGTGCTAATAAAATTATTGTTGTTGATATTGGAGAAATCACGCAACTTGGTGTTCTCTTGAGTCATTGTGACTATGCAACAAGATTGCACTCAAAAACAGATTTGACGAGAAAAAAAACGAACGAAAAAGAGAGGGCGAATAAAACAACAAATTTTTGTGAAGTGGGGGAGATGAAAATGAGAGGCAAATGGCAAATAATGTAAATTTCAAGGAGACGAGATTTGTGATTAGGAATCTAGTAGATGTTGATGATGTCTCCCCGGCAACGACGCCAGAAATTCCTTTTGCTGCGGCTTGAAGTACGTCGGTATTTCCCCAAAGAGGAAGGGATGATGCAGCACAGCGACGGTAGGTATTTCCCTCAGTGATGAGATCAAGGTTATCGAACCAGTAGGAGAATCACATAACACTACATAAACGATACCTACATGCAAAGTGTTGGGGAACGTAGCATGTAATTTCAAAAAAATTCCTACAATCACGCAAGATCTATCTAGGAGATGCATAGCAACGAGAGGGGAGAGTGTGTCCATGTATCCTCGTAGACCGAAATCGGAAGCATTAGGTTAACGCAGTTGATGTAGTCGAACGTCTTCACGATCCAACCGATCCAAGTACCGAACATACGGCACCTCCGTGTTTAGCACACGTTCAGCTCGATGACGTCCCTCGAACTCTTGATCTAGCAGAGGCTCGAGGGAGAGTTCCGACAGCATGACAGCATGGTGATGGTGTGGGTGATGTGATCCACGCAGGGCTTCGCCTAAGCACTATGACGCTATGACCGGAGGAGTAAACTATGGAGGGGGCACCACACACGGCTAAGAGAAACAATTGATGTGCCTTTGGGGTGCCCTCGCCCCCGTATATAAAGGAGGGAGGGAGGAGGTGGCCGGCCAGGGGAGGCGCGCCAAGGGGGGAGTCCTACTAGGACTCCACTCCTAGTAGGATTCTACCCCCTTCCTTCTAACAGAGAGGGAAAGGGGAAAGAGGGGAGAGGGAGAAGGAAAGGGGGGATGCGCCCCTACCCCTTGTCCAATTCGGATTGGGCAGGGGGAGGCGCGGGCCACCTATTGTGGCCCTTCTCCCTCTCTCCACTATGGCCCATGAGGCCCATTAACTTTCCCGGGGGGGGGGGGTTCCGGTAACCTCTCGGTACACCGAAAAATCCCCGAACTTCTTCGGAACCATTCCGGTGTCCGTATATAACCTTCCAGTGTATCAATCTTTACCTCTCAACCATTTCGAGACTCCTCGTCATGTCTGTGATCTCATCCGGGACTCCTAACAAACTTCGGTCACCAAAACACATAACTCATAATACAAATCATCATTGAACGTTTAGCGTGCGGACCCTACGGGTTCGAGAACTATGTAGACATGACCGAGACACATCTCCGGTCAATAACCAATAGCGGAACCTGATGCTCATATTGGTTCCTACATAATCTATGAAGATCTTTATCGGTCAAACCGCATAACAACATACGCCATTCCCTTTATCATCGGTATGTTACTTGCCCGAGATTCGATTGTCGGTATCATCATACCTAGTTCAATCTCGTTACCCGCAAGTATCTTTACTCGTTCTGTAATGCATCATACCACAACTAACTCATTAGTCACATTGCTTGCAAGGCTTATAGTGATGTGCATTACCGAGAGGGCCCAGAGATACCTCTCCGATACACGGAGTGACAAATCCTAATCTTGATCTATGCCAACTCAACAAATACCTTCGGAGACACCTGTAGAGCATCTTTATAATCACCCAGTTAAGTTGTGACGTTTGATAGCACACAAGGTGTTCCTCCGGTATTCGGGAGTTGCATAATCTCATAGTCAGAGGAATATGTATAAGTCATGAGGAAAGCAATAGCAATAAAACTAAACGATCATAATGTTAAGATAACGGATGGGTCTTATCCATCACATCATTCTCTAATGATGTGATCCTGTTCATCAAATGACAACACATGTCTATGGTCAGGAAACTTAACCATCTTTGATTAACGAGCTAGTCAAGTAGAGGCATACTAGGGACACTCAGTTTTGTCTATGTATTCACACATGTACTAAGTTTCTGGTTAATACAATTCTAGCATGAATAATAAACATTTATCATGATATAAGGAAATAAAAATAACAACTTTATTATTGCCTATAGGGTATATTTCCTTCAGTCTCCCACTTGTACTAGAGTCAATAATCTAGATTACATAGTAATGATTCTAACACCCATGGAGTCTTGGTGCTGATCATGTTTTGCTCATGGAAGAGGCTTAGTCAATGGGTCTGCAACATTCAAATCCGTATGTATTTTGCAAATCTCTATGTCTCCCTCCTTGACTTGATCGCGGATGGAATTGAAGCGTCTCTTGATGTGTTTGGTTCTCTTGTGAATCTGGATTCCTTCGCCAAGGCTATTGCTCCAGTATTGTCACAAAAGATTTTCATTGAACCCGACGCACTAGGTATTACACCTAGACCGGATAAGAACTCCTTCATCCAGACTCATTCATTTGCTGCTTCCGAAGCAGCTATGTACTCCGCTACACACGTAGATCCCGCCATGACGCTCTGCTTGGAACTGCACCAACTGACAGCTCGACCATTCAATATAAATACGTATCCGGTTTGTGACTTAGAGTCATACGAATCGGTGTCAAATCTTGCATCGACGTAACCATTTACGACAAGCTCTTTGTCACCTCCATAAACGAGAAACATATCCTTAGTCCTTTTCAGGTATTTCAGGATGTTCTTGACCGCTGTCCAGTGATCCACTCCTGGATTACTTTGGTACCTCCCTGCTAAACTTATAGGAAGGCACACATCAGGTCTGGTACACTGCATTGCATACATGATAGAACCTATGGCTGAGGCATAGGGAATGACTTTCATTTTCTCTCTATCTTTGCAGTGGTCGGGCATTGAGTCTGACTCAACTTCACACTATAACACAGGCAAGAACCCTTTCTTTGACTGGTCCATTTTGAACATCTTCAAAACTTTATCAAGGTATGTGCTTTGTAAAAGTCCAATTAAGTGTCTTGATCTATCTCTATAGATCTTGATGCCTAATATATAAGCAGCTTCACCGAGGTCTTTCACTGAAAAATTCTTATTCAAGTATCCTTTTATGCTATCCAGAAATTCTGTATTATTTCCAATCAACACTATGTCATCCACATATAATATTAGAAATGCTACAGAGCTCCCACTCACTTTCTTGTAAATAAAGGCTTCTCCAGAAGTCTGTATAAAACCATATACTTTGATCACACTATCAAAGCGTATATTCCAACTCCGAGATGCTTGCACCAGTCCATAAATGGATCGCTAGAGCTTGCATGCTTTGTTAGCACCTTTAGGATCGACAAAACCTTCTGGTTGCATCATATACAACTCTTCTTTAAGATATCCATTAAGGAATGTAGTTTTGACATCCATTTGCCAAATTTCATAATCATGAAATGCGACAATTGCTAACATGATTCGGACAGACGTAAGCATCGCTACGGGTGAGAAGGTCTCATCGTAGTCAACCCCTTGAACTTGCCGAAAACCTTTCGCAACAAGTCGAGCTTTGTAGACAGTAACATTATCGTCAGCGTCAGTCTTCTTCTTCAAGATCCATTTATTCTCTATGGCTTGCCGATCATCGGGCAAGTCAACCAAAGTCCACACTTTGTTCTCATACATGGATCCCATCTCAGATTTCATGGCCTCAAGCCATTTCACGGAATCTGGGCTCATCATCGCTTCCTCGTAGTTCATAGGTTCGTCATGGTCAAGTAACATGACTTCCAGAACAGGATTACCATACCACTCTGGTGCGGACCGTACTTTGGTTGACCTACGAGGTTTGGTAGTTACTTGATCTAAAGTTTCATGATCATCATCATTAACTTCCTCAGTAATTGGTGTAGGCATCACTGGAACTGATTTCTGTGATGAACCATTTTCCAATTTAAGAGAAGGTACAACTACCTCATCAAGTCCTACTTTCCTCCCACTCATTTCTTTCGAGAGAAACTCCCTCCCTGGAAAGGATCCATTCTTAGCAACAAATGTCTTGCCTTCGGGTCTGTGATAGAAGGTGTACCCAATAGTCTCCTTTGAGTATCCCATGAAGACGAACTTCTCCGATTTGGGTTCGAGCTTATCTGGTTGAAGCTTTTTCACATAAGCATCGCAGCCCCAAACTTTAAGAAATGACAGCTTAGGTTTCTTGCTAAGCCACAGTTCATATGGTGTCGTCTCAACAGATTTAGATGGTGTCCTATTTAACGTGAATGCAGCCGTCTCTAAAGCATAACCCCAAAACGATAGCGGTAAATCAGTAAGAGACATCATGGATCGCACCATATCTAATAAAGTACGGTTACGACATTCGGACACACCATTACGCTGTGGTGTTCGAGGTGGCATGAGTTGTGAAACTATTCCACATTGTTTTAAATGAAGACCAAACTCATAACTCAAATATTCACCTCCACGATTAGATCGTAGAAACTTTATTTTCTTGTTATGATGATATTCTACTTCACTCTGAAATTCTTTGAACTTTTCAATTGTTTCAGACTTATGTTTCATTAAGTAGATATACCCATATCTTCTCAAATCATCTGTGAAGGTCAGAAAATAACAATACCCGCCGCGAGCCTGAACACTCATCGGACTGCATACATCAGTATGTATTATTTCCAATAAGTCAGTTGCTCGCTCCATTGTTCCAGAGAACAGAGTCTTAGTCATCTTGCCCATGAGGCATGGTTCGCAAGCATCAAGTGATTCCAAAAGCCCATCAACATGGAGTTTCTTCATGCGCTTTACATCAATCCTATATACCTAAGAGACTCTTCCCCACTATCTTTTTCTATCTCAACATGCAAGCTATCCACATCAGCGGCCCCACTACTTCTAATTAATCTTGACATGCATGCTTCCACGTCACTGCACCATCTCAACAATTTTCTTAAATCTTTTAGTTTACAGGGATAGAAGGATAGGTGTATCAGCCAATTAGTTTGAGGCTTTCATTATGGTCGCACACCTCTTACCCTTCCCTTCCTTTTACTTCCCCTTTCTTCAGTTTCCTTCTTTCGTTCTTCTAATAATTGGAATGTCAAACAACCATCTACCCCACCAGACAAAAGTGACAGACTTGGGTCCCTCCATATTCTTTCCACTATCACGTCATCCATATTCCTATATATTGGGATGAAGCCCAGTTCTACTTCCAAATGCCCTCCTGCACCTGTGTCCATTTAACGACACATTCACTTCTAATCACATAATCACGAACCATTCGTTCAACATTCCAACTACTGGGCATGATTACGCTCGCGTGAAACATTGACGCTGCTGGAAGGCATCAGGTAGATGCGTCGGTGACATGTAGATGGAGCAGGGGAATGGGTAGTCGTGCGCCGGCAACATACACCGTAGATTGAACTCTCTAGCCAGGAGAGCGAAGGTATGCCTAAAAAATGAATCAATCTCTTTGTGCAGTTTCTTTAGACACCAAACTAGCAAATCATAATTTTTGAAAAAAACTAGCAAATCA
The DNA here is from genome assembly GCF_018294505.1 of Triticum aestivum. Classification (NCBI taxonomy): domain Eukaryota; kingdom Viridiplantae; phylum Streptophyta; class Magnoliopsida; order Poales; family Poaceae; genus Triticum; species Triticum aestivum. The sequence goes on from NC_057799.1 coordinate 175,335,240, forward strand.
TAATTTTGATTAGTTGTGGAGTGATTAGTTTGGTGAACTGGTTTATCTGACCAGACCATAGAGATGGCAAGGCATAATTCTGAATTCTAAAACAATTTGTGGCACATTAATTTTTTAATACATTCTTTTTTGCTTTGAGGAGCAATGTGAACAAGCAGATCAAAAGACGCCATATGGATGGAGAAGAATGCCACTACAGAGAGGACGACAATCAAAGCGGAGCCGTGGGCTGTCGCCGTGCCGATCACTATGTACTTAAATCCGAAGGGTCTCAATTGCGCTAAATGGCTTCATTCCCTCAACCTCCAGTGTCGCAAGCAACCTTTTAATCATAATTTGATTGTACTGCATACATAGACGTAGGTCATCAAGATTTTTTTTCTTCTAAATCCAATGTTCCAAGCGATATGTTGATCCTATTTTGACTCGATTGCATACAACCAGATAGCTAATCAGACTTTTCTATGATCGATGTGGAACTAAGCTTCACCTAATGCAGATGCTTGAATGGTTGCGCACTAGATAAGACAAACAAAAAGAACTAGAGCTGCATGGGTATGTTGTCGTGAATGGTAGTAGTACACTCCACAAGGTTATCCGGTAAGAAGCATGATTTACTGAACAAGGAGTGTCAAATTTATAAGCTGCCTTCGTTTTATAATAGACAGAAAATCAGATTATGAGATAGTGTGCGTCAGATTTATAAGCTACCTTTGTTTTATTGCAGAAAATATTTTTCTATGCAAGTTATATTTTGTATGAATGCACATCTATAGTTTCTATCGTTGTTTTAGGTTTTGCCAAAGGCTGAGATGTCTGTATTTTCTGAACTGAACATTGTTTTTTTCTCCTCATCTTCATGATATATTGTCCAAGGCAATAAATTAATACTAGGAAAAATAACATGAGTCATTTTTGGCTTCTCATCAAGTTTTCTTTAGATGCTTCCTCTAAACAATATTTTGCCAAACAAAGCTCTTTGTCATTAACTTACACTATGTTTTCATAAACTCTCATCTTTTTAAACATCAAATTATTTGTTAATGATTCCCGCAGCAACGCGCGGGGAATAATCTAGTATGACCTAAACTATAGTGCCACAAATAAGTTGCACTATCATTATTAACTTTGTATCTTTTGGCTTCAATATTATGAATATGTGTATCACTACAATCGAGATTCAACAAAAATAGACCACTCATCAAGGGTGCATGACCATAAAAGATATTACTCATATAAATAGAACAACCATTATTCTCTGATTTAAATGAATAACCGTCTCACATCAAATAAGATCCAGATATAATGTTCATGCTCAATGCTGGCACCAAATAACAATTATTCAGGTCTAAAACTAACCCAGAAGGTAGATGTAGAGGTAGCGTGCCGACGGCGATCACATCGACTTTGGAACCATTTCCCACACGCATCGTCACCTCGTCCTTACCCAATCTTAATTTAACCCGTAGCCCCTGTTTCGAGTTGCAAATATGAGCAACAGAACCAATATCAAATACCTAGGCGCTACTACGAGCCTTAGTAAGGTACACATCGATAACATGTATATCAAATATACCTTTCACTTTGCCATCCTTCTTATCCGCCAAATACTTGGGCAGTTTTGCTTCCAGCGACCAGTCCCTTTGCAGTAGAAGCACTCAGTTTCAGGCTTAGGTCCAGACTTGGGCTTCTTCCCGGGAGCAGCAACTTGCTTTCTATTCTTCTTGAAGTCCCCCTTCTTCCCTTTGCCCTTTTTCTTGAAACTAGTGGTCTTGTTAACCATCAACACTTGATGCTCCTTCTTGATTTCTACCTCCGCAACCTTTAGCATCGCGAAGAGCTCGGTGATACGTCTCGGTTGTATCTATAAATGTTGATTGTTTCATGCCAATATTATACAACTTTCACATATTTTTGGCAACTTTTTATATGATTTATTGGACTAACCTATTGATCTAGTGCCCAGTGCCAGTTCCTGTTTTTTTGCATGTTTTTTGTATTGCACAAAATCCATATAAAACGAAGTCCAAATGCAATAAAATTTCACGGAGAATTATTTTGGAATATATGTGATTTTTGGGAGTTGGAATCACCGCAAACGGAGGCCCACACAGCCCACAAGACACTAGGCCACGCCACAGGCCCCTGGCGCATGGTGGTGGGTTGTGCCCTCCTCGAACGTCGGTTGGAGCTCTACTTCGGGCGCAAGGAAGCTTATATCCAGAAAAAAATCATGTTAAAATCTCAGCGCAATCGGAGTTACGGATCTCCCAGAATATAAGAAATGGTTTTCGGCCAGATCAGGGGAACGCAAAACAGAAGAGAACATAGAGGGAGATCCAATCTCGGAGGGGCTCCCGCCCCTCCGCCGCCATGGAGACCAAGGACCAGAGGGGGAACTGTCCTCCCATCTAGGGGGGAGGCCAAGGAAGAAGAAGAAGAATGGGGGGGGCTCTCTCCCCCTCGCTTCCGATGGCGCCGGAGTGCCGCCGGGGCAACGATCGGGACGGCGATCTACATCAACAATCTTGCTACCGTCAACACCAACTCTCTCCCCCTCTATGCAGCAGTGTAACACCCCTTCTCCCCGCTATAATCTCTACTTAAACATGGTGCTCAACTCTATATATTATTTCCCAATGATATTTGGCTATCCTATGATGTTTGAGTAGATCCGTTTTGTCCCGTGGGTTAATCGTGATCTTGGTTGGTATGATTGTAAATTTTATTTATGGTGCTGTCCTATGGTGCCCTTCATTCTCTCGCAAACGTGAGGGGTCCCTGCTGTAGGGTGTTGCAATATGTTCATGGTTCGCTTATGGTGGGTTGCGAGAGTGACAGAAGCTTAAACCCGAGTAAGTGGGGTATGACGTATGGGAGTAAAGAGGACTTGATACTTAATGCTATGGTTGGGTTTCACGACCTTAATGATCTTTAGTAGTTGCGGATGCTTGCTAGCGTTCCAATCATAAGTGCATATGATCTAAGTAGAGAAAGTATGTTAGCTCATGCCTCTCCCTCATATAAAATTACAAGAATGATTATCGGTACTTGTTATTGATTGCCTAGGGACAAATAACGTTCTTGTTGACACAAACCCTTTTACTAAACACCTAACTTTTATTATCTTGCAAAGCACTTCTAGTTTTATTCTTGCAAAGTAGTTCTAGCATCACACCTACAAAATAGTTTCATACTTGTTTTTGGTAAAGCAAACGTCAAGTGTGTGTAGAGTTGTATTGGTGGTCGATAGAACTTGAGGGAATATTTGTTTTGCCTTTAGCTCCTCGTTGGGTTCGACACTCATATTTATCAAAGAAGGCTACAAACGATCCCCTATACTTGTGGGTTATCAAGACATTTTTCTGGCGCCGTTGCCGGGGAGTTATAGCATGGGGAGAATATTCTCGTGTGTGCTTGTTTGCTTTATCACCAAGTAGTTTTTATTTCCTGTTCTAAGTTGTTATCTATCTATAGTTATGCATATGGAACACCAAACACCAAAAAAAATTAGTGGTACTTGCTACTCATGGAGATGGGGAACCTCCTAAAACCCTCGATGCTTGCTATGTGAAAAATATTATGCACTACTTTTTGATAATCCTGAGAAAACCCCATTCAACATGATAATGGGAGTAATGTTGGATCAACGTGAATACTTTAGGGATTATCGGTTGACACAAAAAGGGAAACTTTTATGGGATCAAATTTATATGTTGCATTGGTATGCTCGGGATCTATGCTTGAGACATGATTATACTTGTTGCTCTAGAATGAATGCTCCACATCTTCCCTTTTCATGCAAATTTAATGATAATGAAACCTTAGCTTCTTATGCTAATGGTATATATGATTACTATGATGTGGAACGAATAGAAGAATTTGTTGCTTTTAAGGGTGCACATGAAATTGAATCTTTGTTTGAAAAGTTTGAAGATTTTGATGATTCAATTTATAGACCTGAAAATTTTGCTATCCTTAAACATTGCTATGATAATTATAAATAAAATTACGATATTGATGTATTTATTGAGAAAAAATCCACTGTCCAAGAAGAGACTTATATTTTGCAGGAGTCTATGGAAGAAGAAATTCATGAAACTGCGAGCTCATTGGATGAAAAAGATGATGAGGAGAGAGAAGAAATAACGGAGGAAGAGCGGATAAGCTACCTATGTGTAAGAGCATCTTCTACCTTAGGGTTTTGGTGATGATGACAACACACGTGTGGACTAATCGTGCACCATAGTTGTCTCCGGTGCACATTGTGTGGCGCAAGACGGTTAGGATTTCCCTCTATGCGAAAAAGATCGAAGACGGAGTTTCCGACATTTTTATTCTTTTGGTCGTAGGATATCTGTACTATTAAGAGGGAATCCACATCGGAAGGTATTGGGTAAATCACTTCACGTACACATTCTCTGCACCCACCATATACCCTCAGTTCGAGGAGAGAGAGGTTCCCCATCCTCTGTCCTGTGCAGTTCTGCCCATGGCGGTAGTACCGCTCCCTTGAGCGGTTGTACCGCTGGCCGGTAGTTCCGGTCTCACCACCGCTCCTAGTACCGCTCAGGGGTGACTCCCTTCTGTACCGGGTACGGTGGTAGACTGGTGGTGGAACGGTAGTTCTGGTTTGTCTTGACAAACCGGTACTACCGGGTGCGCCACCGGAAGTACCGCCCTGGTGCCTTAGCAGGGGTTTCCTGCATTCACCGGTTGTACCGGTGTCTATTGTGGAAGTACCACTCCTATGCGTTTCTGCACATAATGGTTGGATCCATGGGGGGCCTATTTAAGGAGGTGCTTCTCCTACCTCCCACCTACCTCTTGCCCCTCTCTCTCCTCCATTACTGCCATTAAAGCTCTCTTGCCCGATCTCTCTCTCTAGCCACTCAAACTCGTTGATTTGCTAGGGATTGAAGGAGGAGACCTAGATCTACACTTCCACCAAAGGATATTTGATTCCCCCATACTTTCTTGTGTGGATTTTGTTACTCTTGGGTGCTTGGGCGCCCTAGACGGAAGAGGTCACTTCGGAGCCACATTCCATTGTGGTGAAGCTCCGGGGTTTCATTAGGAGCCTCCAATTAAGTTGTGGAGAGAGCCCCAACCTTGTTTGTAAAGGTCCGGTTGCCGCCTTCAAGGGCACCAATAGTGGAATCACGGCATCTCGCATTGTGTGAGGGCGTGAGGAGAATACGGTGGCCCTAGTGGCTTCTTGGGGAGCATTGTGCCTCCACACCGCTCCAATGGAGACGTACTTCCCCTCAAAAGGAAGGAACTTCGGTAACACATCCTCGTCTTCACCGGATCCACTCTTGGTTATCTCGTGCCTTTACTTGTGCAAGCTTGTTTGTGTTATATCCCTTGCTTGCTTGTGTGCTTGTTGTTGTTGCATCATATAGGTTGCTCACCTAGTTGCATATCTAGACAACCTACTTTGACGCAAAGTTTAAATTGGTAAAGAAAAGCTAAAAATTGTTAGTTGCCTATTCACCCCCCTCTAGTCAACTATATCGATCCTTTCAATTGGTATCAGAGCCTCGTCTCTTTAAGGACTTTGCCATCCGAAGAGTCTGGTTGATACCGTAGACGGTGCGGAGGAGCACTCCGGTGTGAATCCGGTCTCGTCTACGGCCGATGGGGGAACCTCGGTCTCTCATGAGGAATTCAATTTGGCTTTTGACACATTGAAAACCTCCATGACGACTGAGGTTGAAAGCATGTTTAACAAATTCTTAGAAGGGCTTAAATTATCCACCGCACCGATGAAAGTGGGTGATCCCACTAACAAGGTGACGGATGCTAACTCCGACAAGGGGAAAGCTACTAGTGAAAAGGCTCCTTTATCTAGTGGTAAAAATGGCAACGACATCTTTGCCCATGTGGAACCTCCGCTTACTTATGGTGGACCGATTCCTTCTACTCATTTGAATCATGCCGGTCCTCCCCCTAAGATTGTGAAAAATGAGGACTTTGATTCTTAGGTTTATCGCTTTAAGCGTCATTTAAACCATGTTAATAGTAATCTTTGGAGAATCATTGACGAAGGTTTTTATCCGCATGAGCGAAGCAACTTCACCCCTAGAAAAGGCGCGGATAATCAATTCAATGAGAATGCTCTCTTCATCATCCAAGATGCAATTCCACCCGAAGATCTTGCTCATCTCCGGCCTTCACTGTGGCCAAGGATGCATGGCGCCATGTTGTTTCCCTCTACAAGGGAAGCGCAAGCATTCAACGCTCCAACTATGAAGTGGCGCAAGATGAAGCCGTTGAGTTTGCAAAGAAAGAAGATGAAGAACCTCGTGAGCTTTATCGGAGATTAACTACTCTCGCGGTCTCACTTCGAGATCATGGGAGCAAGGATATGGATGACAATTGGATCAAGCACAAATTCCTCAAGGCCATGATGCCTTACCACAAGGCCATGTCCTCCGTCATTCGTCAAAGGCCGGATTTCCACACCTTGTCCTCAAGTGAAGTGTTGGATGAGTTTGTGGCTATGAGTATCTTGGACAAGACCGCCGACAATGCGGTGTTATGTTCACAAAGAGCAAAGAAGCCCAACCTTTCCTTGAAGGCCAAGGTTAGTGTGGAAGAAGAGGACGAAGAGGAAGAAGAGGAGGGCAACCCTGAAGATACAAAGTATGCGTATCATGAACACATGGCTCTTGCTTCAAGGCAATTTTGGAGCAAGAAGAACACAAGGCCCAACTTCAACAAGAACAACTCAAGTGGCGCGAAGGTCAGGCAATGAGTGAGGACGTGCTATAATTGTTGCAATGTGAGCCACTTTGTTGCAGAATGCCCTTATGAGAAGAGGGAAGACAATGGTGGCAAGCTCATCCGAAAAGACAAGGCCGAGTCCTTCCCCAACAAGAGCAACTTCACCAAGAAGACTCCTCCCAAGGGGTTGGTGGCACAAGAAGAGTACAATGATGATGATGAAGACGGTGAGTCAGTTGCCATGGCCTCCGTTGCCATTGCGACAACTCCACAAGTGTCTCTCTTCGACTCACCCAATGAGAAGATCACTGCCAAGTGCCTCATGGCTAAAGCCACCAACAAGGTAACCCCCAACATCAAAACTACCATAATTAATAATCCTTCTTTGACGGATTGCATTGATGGACATGAGGGGTCTAATGTGGAGGAGAATTAATTTGAGTCTTTTATGAGTAAACTCAAGGGTAAATCCAAGAAGCACTTCGTTGCACTCTTGGAACAACTTGGTGAAGCCAATGACATGATCGAGGCTCACGAAGATACCATCTCTAAGATGGAGGGGCATAGTCATGACTATGCCGATGAGATTTCGGATCTTTCCAATGCTCTTGAGGAAGAGCGAGGTCTTCATTTGGCTCTTGAGGAGTCATACAACGATGACCACGCTAAATTAAAGAAAGATCTTGATCATGCTCTTGTTGTATCTCGTGTGCTAAACTCCGAGAAGGCCAAGCTTGGGGTTGATCTTGCTAGACTCAAAGAGGAGTTTGACTTACTTGACAAGGCTCACAAGGTCTTGAAGGGTGCTCATGCTAGCCTCAAAGAGTCTCATGATCAACTCCAAGTAAAGCTAACCAAGGAGAAAGCCACTTTTCCTCATATGGTCTTAATTGATAATGCAAATGCTACTAACCCGTGTTGTGAGCATGTGCATCTTGTTGAGGAGAATGCAAAGTTGAAGGAGCAACTTGAGAAAGGCCTTGTGTCTTGCATACAAGGCGAGAAGAATCTCAACGACCTTTTGAGCAATCAAAAGGAAGTTGTGGCCAAGGAAGGGATTGGGTACGCGCCCAAGTCCAAGAACAAGAAGAAGAATGACAAGGCCAAACGACCTCCTCCTCTCAAGCAAACCTTTGTGAAGGAGGGAGAGGGTGCTTCTAAGGAGAAGAAGAAGAACAATGTGAAGGGTAGTGATGCCAAGAAGGGCAATGCTACCCCTCCCAACAAAGCCGGCGACTTTAACCCTTCTTATGTGTTATGCCGTGCTAGTGATGGACATGTTTATGCCAAATTTGTTGGTTCTCCTTATGAGTACATTGAATGGTCTATTTGGGTTCCTAAGACCCTTGTCACTAACATCAAAGGACCCATTACAAAATGGGTACCTAAAACCAAGCATTGATCTCTTGTAGGTGTTTGCTTCCGGTGGAGGATCATGGTTGCTCAATAGTGGAGCCACAAATCATATGACCGGAAGCAAGGACTTGGTGGTGGACGTGCACAAGATTCCATCTATGCCCACCAATGTCGAGTGGGGTGATGCCTCATCTTCTAAGGTATTGGGACTTGGCAAGGTTGTCATTTCTCATGATCTCACGATCGAGAAGGTCATGCTTGTTGAGTCCCTTGCATACAATTTACTTTCCGTTCGTCAACTTGCACTCATGGGCTTTGCCACTTTCTTTGATATTGATACCGTGGCCCTCTTGTGGAGCAAGACTCTTAAAGTAGCCTTTGTTGGGCATGTCGAGAACGGTCTCTATGTGATTAACTTTTCGGAGCGACCCACTAAGACCGCGACATGCCTAATGGCTAAAGTTGACGTGGGATGGCTTTGGCATCGCCGTTTAGCCCATGTCAATATGAGATCTTTGCAAAGTCTTCTCAAGGGGGACCATGTCCGTGGACTAACAAATGTTAGTTTTGCCAAAGATCGTGCTTGCAGTGCCTGTATTGAAGGAAAGTTACATGAGAAGGCTCACCCTCCCACGACTATCATTTACTCAAAGAGGCCTTTGGAGCTCCTTCACTTGGACCTCTTCGGGCCTCCATCCTTTGATAGTCTTGGGGGTAGAAAGTATTGCTTGGTGATTGTGGATGACTATTCAAAATACACTTGGGTGTACTTTTTCAAGAGGAAGAGTGAGACCCAACAAACCGTCATCGACTTTGCAAATGAAGTTCAACGCCAACACAATGCAAAGATCTTGACAATAAGAAGTGACAACGGCACCGAGTTCAAGAACTACACCTTGGATGAGTTTCTGAGTGATGAGGGGATCAAGCATCAATATTCCGCACCTTACACCCCTCAACAAAATGGTGTAGCAGAGAGGAAGAACCGGACGTTGATGGATGCGGCAAGGACCATGATGGCGGAGTTCAAGTCTCCATACAAGTTTTGGGCCAAAGCCATCAACACCGCGTGTCATGCATCCAATCTGCTCTATCTCCGCAAAGGCTTGAACAAGACTCCATATGAGATTCTCACCGGTAACAAGCCCAACCTCAAGTACTTCTGGGTGTTTGGGTGTAAGTGTTTCATTCTCAAGAAAGATGTTCGGTTGTCTAAATTTGAGGCTAGAGCTTATGATGGCATATTTGTTGGTTATGCTACAAACTCTCATGCTTACCGTGTCCTCAATAAGTCCACGGGACTTATTGAGGAGACATGTAACATGGAGTTTGATGAGAATAACGGCTCCCAAGTGGAGCAAAGTGGTACTTGTGACGTAGGTGATGAAATTCCTCCCCAAGCCATAAGAAGAATGGGTGTTGGCTTTATCCTACCCATTGAGGAACCCCTTGTGGCCGAAGGAGAAGGACAATGTTCCACTCAAGTGGAACCATCACCAACTCAAGACCCACACGCTTCCGAAGAACAAAGTGAAGGCCCTCAACCAAATGAACAAGATCAAGGGCAAGATCAACCTCAAGATGGTGGTGAATCACCAAGTGATGCCCAAGATCAAGTTCTCTCCTCTGAGCTAGTTCGAGATCAAGAACAAGCTCAAGACGACGCTCAAGATGATCAAGTTTCCTCTCCTCACACTCCTGAGGAGGAATTGGAGCGCCGTGCCGCTAAGATTGCATCCAAGCTATCCACCAAAGATCATCTCATGAAAAATGTGCTTGGAAGCTTAAGAAAGGGGGTAAGCACTCGTAGACAATTAGCAAACTATTGTGAACATCACGCGTTTGTCTCTTGTGTTGAACCCCAAAAGGTCTATGAGGCGCTCGAGGATCCGGATTGGCTTAATGCCATGCATGAAGAACTCAACAACTTCGAGCACAACAAGGTGTGGAGGTTGGTACCAAGGCCAACGGGGAACCATAATGTCATTGGAACCAAGTGGATATTCAAGAACAAGCAAGATGCTCATGGAATTATCATTCGCAACAATGCTCGCTTGGTAGGACAAGGCTACTCCCAAGTCGAGGGTATCGACTACGGTGAAACCTTTGCTCCCGTTGCTCGCCTTGAATCCACTCGGTTGTTGATTGCTTATGCTTCTCATCATAACTTTAAGTTGCAACAAATGGATGTGAAGAGTGCTTTTCTTAATGGTCCTATTGATGAGTTGGTGTATGTCAAGCAACCCCCGTGGGTTCGAGGATCCCTATTTTCCCGATCATGTGTATCAACTCAATAAGGCACTCTATGGCCTTAAGCAAGCCCCACGTGCGTGGTATGACCACCTTACCGAGTTGTTGCAAGATCGCGGTTTTGAAATTGGGAAAATCGACCCCACTCTTTTTACTAAGAAGGTCAAAGGGGAGTTGTTTGTATGCCAACTATATGTTGATGATATTATCTTTGGTTCCCCTAACAAAGCTTTCAATGAGGAATTTGCCGCACTCATGACCTCCAAGTTCAAGATGTCCATGATGGGAGGGTTGAAGTTCTTTCTCGGGTTCGAAGTCAAGCAACGAAGAGAAGGAACCATCATCAACCAAGCCAAATACACTCAAGCTCAAGAGATTCAAGCTAAGTGATGTCAAGCCGGCTTCCACTCCAATGCCCGTCAAATGCCAACTTGACATAGATCCCAATGGTAAAGCGGTGGATCAAAAGGTATATCGCTCCATGATTGGCTCCTTGCTTTACCTTTGTGCATCTAGACCGGATATCATGTTGAGTGTGGGAATTTGTGCACGGTTTCAAGCCGCACCTAAGGAAAGTCACTTTGTGGTGGTCAAGCGAATCTTTCGATATTTGGCTCATACCCCAAACTTTGGCTTATGGTACCCAAGAGGAGCAAACTTCAAGCTTGTAGGCTATTCGGACTCGGATTGGGCGGGAGACAAAGTGGATAGGAAGTCCACTTCCGGAGGGTGCCAATTCCTTGGTTGCTCTTGGTGAGTTGGTCTTCTAAGAAGCAAAGTTGTGTGTCTCTCTCGTCCACCGAAGCGGAGTATGTGGCGGCCGGCAGTTGTTGTGCACAACTTCTTTGGATGAGGCAAACTTTAAAGGATTACGGTGTCATTTGTGACAAAGTGCCTCTTTGGTGTGACAATGAAAGTGCCATCAAGATTTCTCTCAACCCGGTGCAACATTTCAACGGTATCACTTTATCCGGGATCATATTAGGCGAGGGGAGATCGAGCTCAACTATGTCAACACTCATGATAACCTTGCAGATATTTTCACGAAGCCCTTGGATGAAGCAAGATTTCGCGAGTTAAGGCATGAGCTAAATATCATTGATTCGAGCAATGTGGCTTGAACCTTGGCACACCCCACCATACTCATCATGATGTCTTGCTCTAGGTGTAGGCATGGACATAGGGGGGGTATTGTTCTCTCAATGAACTCTTCCTCCCCCCATTATGCATAAATTGATCATTTCTTTCACATTAGCCATTGTTGATGGTACTTGTGCTTCAAAGACGAGTTTTGGTCATGGGCCCAAGGATAATTCTTCGCGGTGCCATACCATCTTAACTCAAACATAGGTGGCTCCGGCCACCGCCCTTGTGCTTAGGTGTTTTTCCTTGTTGTGAGTTTCCTTTTGCCTGGCTCCTTTGGTTATCCTAGATGTTTGAATTCTCTAAAGAGTGGTTTTTTCTTGTTTGCTTCTTGCACTCTTGAGAGTTTTGTTCATCATATTACAGTGACTTGCTTCCATCCTAAGCCTTCTCATACCAAGCCATCTTTTCCAAATGTACACAAGTTTGATCTACTTTTTGTGCTTGGGCTGTTGCAACTTGGCGGTACAACCGGTGGTCAGAGCGGTTCTACCGGTCTTCCACTATGTTGTGTAGTCCCAGCGGTACTTCAGGTCCTGCACGAGCGGTTCTACCGCTCCTGCCTGTACCAGTACCTCTGGCCGGTACTACCGGTACTACCGCTCCTCGGAGCAGTACTACCGGCTGACATCTGGGGCTTATATAAGGGGCGCGGGCTGAAGGGGTTTTCTTTTTCCCCTTCGCGCTCGTCCCTCCTCTAATCCCTAGCCGCCAGTTGCTCCGTCCATCGCCCCGGAGCGCCCTCAGGCCCTCCGGATCGGTCGGCCCTTCATCGGGTCCGCTCCGTTGAGGTCGCCTCCTCTTCGATCTACTCCCATGGATACTAGTGGCTCTAATTCTCGTGCTGCTCGGAAGCCTCAGAACACCAAGAAGAGGGCCCGTAGTGGCAAACCTTTGGATGACAATGAGGGTTCCCATGAGGTGGTGATTCCTACCAAGGCCACTCATCGGGAGAAGTTTGCTGCTGCCAAGCAACGTGTTGCGGTGCCAATGCACAAATGGAAGGTGCCAGACTGGCAAAGGTTTCACTTCCAGGATCCCTACACTACAGCACCGAATCCTCATTGGAACAACCCTCAGTTCCGGAATGAGTTACAAATGAGGATTGTGTCAGAAATCTTCGAGCATCACAAGAACAAAGTTCACCCGGATGTGGTCCATTGACATCGATCATTGGAGGAACAACCTTGATTACTTTGGAGAAGCTCTGGCGATCCGTGAGGAGTTTGATTTGATCAAGATCATGACCGTGAATTGTGACTTCGATGTGCAACTCATCCATCAGTTCTATGCTACAGTTCACTTCGGCTCTAATGAGGAGCGCCACCTCTCCTTTATGTGCCGTGATGAGTTCTTTCATGTCCCTGGAGAGCTTTCTGCAATGCTCTTGGCTATGAGGATACCGGGGTGGAGGGTCAAGGTGGCATCCGTCCTCACGACCGAGCTCACCCCATGGACAAGGTGAAGCTTGCCCCTTTGTACATCCCTGGACATGGTATTGTGGGCAAGTCCAATGATCTTTTGCCAGTCTATGACATTATGCATCGTGTGTTCCGCTGTGTGCTGCTTCCCAAGGTTGGGAATCAAGATGATATCTATGGTTATCTGGTGGATTTTCTTGTGGCCATGAAGACCAAGAGGGGATCCCGTGCCACGTTTGATGTCTCCAAGTGGTTGTGGGAGGAGATGTACAATATGGTGTTGTACTGCAAGGTACTCCTTTTGTGATGCAGTTTCTGAACACCGTTTGGCCAGTCCGTAGGCTAGGAGAGCCTCTCACCACCCCTGCCAATATCACAGAGCATGAGGTTAAGGAGCTAAGGAAAACAAAGCATAAGACTCCTCGCTTTGCTTCAGGAAATCAGGAGGATGTGTTTGTTACCTCGGACTACGAGGACTTTGAGCTAGAGCCTGGAGTCCATCCCTCGTGGGTTGAGAAGCTAACTTCCAAGATCAAGAAGACCTTTTGCCTGTAGACTCATATTCAGAAGAATCTCTACAAGGCCCATGTTGCTGATGGCGCGTCGCAGGCAGATTCAGTTGATGAGGCACCTCAATGTGCCAGATGTGAAGAGTGGCTCCGAGAAGACCATCACTCCTGAGGATACATGGTGCTTGGAGAACTGTCAGTGGTCTGATGAAGCGCCTGCTTCCTCCTCTGTCCGTGTTCCTGAGGCGGCTACTGCGAGGTCTGAGGAGTCTGAGGAGGCTGAGGAGCCTGACAATGATGTTGATATGATGCTTCAGACAGCTCTGCGGCAACTGGTGAGGAGATCTACTGAGCCCCGGGGCGCTAGCTTCGCTTTTTTTCCTTTTTGGTGTCTTGATGCCAAAGGGGGAGAGAGCTCCATTAGGTCACGCGAATTGCATGGGTGGTTTATTTGCAGTTGGTCTTGAGAGTTTATTTGTAGTTGCTCTTTCTAGTGTCTTGTGGACTTATCGTGTGTTGTTATTTCATGCATGGTGTAAGACATGCGTCCCTTATCTATTTATCTATGCACTCATCTATCAGTAGAGCTTATGTGTTGTTGGTGCCCTTATCCTTGTCTCTACTGCGTTATGTTTTGTTGTGATTGTTTTGTTGTCTCCGGTTGGTCTATAAAATCTAGGGGAGCATTGATCCTAGTGTGCACACTTTGCATTCCAAAAGCAAACTCTAAATAGTGCTCACACTCAGGGCGAGCCCCTTCTTTATTTTCTAGAACTCCCGGACTTCTTGTGTGGTTGTCATCATCCACCAAAAGGGGGAGATTGTAAGGGCATCTTCTGCCTTAGGGTTTTGGTGATGATGACAACACGCGTGTGGACTAATCGTGCGCCATAGTTTTCTCAGGTACACATTGTGTGGCGCAAGACGGTTAGGATTTCCCTCTATGCGGAAAAGATCAAAGACGGAGTTTCCGACGTTTTTATTCCTTTGGTCATAGGATATCCGTACTATTAAGAGGGAATCCACATCGGAAGGTATTGGGTGAATCACTTCACGTACACGTTCTTTGCACCCACCATATACCCTCCGTTTGAAGACAGAGAGGTTCCCCGTCCTCTGTCCTGTGCAGTTCTATCCATGGTGGTAGTACCGCTCCCTTGAGCGGTTGTACCGCTGGCCGGTAGTTCCGGTCTCACCACCGCTCCAAGTACCGCTCAGGGGTGACTCCCTTCTGTACCGGGTACGGTGGTAGACCGGTGGTGGAACGGTAGTTCCGGTTTGTCTTGACAAACCGGTACTACCGGTGTTCAGGGCGGTAGTACCGCCTCGGACCCCACCACCCAGGGACTGCTGGCCCAGCGGTAGTTCCGGCCCAACCTCCACTCCAACTACCGGCCTGAGGGGTTTACTTTCTGTATGTGGCCCGGTAGTTGAGCGGTGGTTGTGCGGTAGTTCCGGTTTATTCCGATAAACCGGTACTACCGGGTGCGCCACCGGAAGTACCGCCCTTGGTGCCCTAGCAGGGGTTTCCCACATTCACCGGTTGTACCGGTGTCTATTGCGGAAGTACCGCTCCTATGCATTTCTGCACATAACGGTTGGATCTGTGGGGGGACCTATTTATGGAGGTGCTTCTCCTTCCTCCCACCTACCTCTTGCCTCTCTCTCTCTCTCTGCTCCATTACTGCCATTAAAGCTCCCTTGCCCGATCTCTCTCTCTAGCCACTCAAACTCATTGATTTGCTAGGGATTGAAGGAGGAGACCTAGATCTACACTTCCACCAAAGGATATTTGATTCCCCCATACTTTCTTTTGTGGATTTTGTTACTCTTGGGTGCTTGGGCGCCCTAGACGGAAGAGGTCACTTCGGAGCCACATTCCATTGTGGTGAAGCTCCGGGGTTTCGTTGGGAGCCTCCAATTAAGTTGTGGAGAGAGCCCCAACCTTGTTTGTAAAGGTCCGGTTGCCGCCTTCAAGGGCACCAATAGTGGAATCACGGCATCTCGCATTGTGTGAGGGCGTGAGGAGAATACGGTGGCCCTGGTGGCTTCTTCGGGAGCATTGTGCCTCCACACCGCTCCAACGGAGACGTACTTCCCCTCAAAAGGAAGGAACTTCGGTAACACATCCTCGTCTTCACCGGCTCCACTCTTGGTTATCTCGTGCCTTTACTTGTGCAAGCTTATTTGTGTTATATCCCTTGCTTGCTTCTGTGCTTCTTGTTGTTGCATCATATAGGTTGCTCACCTAGTTGCATATCTAGACAACCTACTTTGATGCAAAGTTTAAATTGGTAAAGAAAAGCTAAAAATTGTTAGTTGCCTATTCACCCCCCCTCTAGACAACTATATCGATCCTTTCAATTGGTACCAGAGCCTCGTCTCTTTATTAAGTACTTTGTCGTCCGAAGAGTATGGTTGACACCGTAGACGGTGCGGAGGAGCACTCTGGTGTGAATCCGGTCTCGTCTACGGCCGATGGGGGAACCACGGTCTCTCGTGAGGAATTCAATGTGGCTTTGGACACATTGAAAACCTCCATGATGACCGAGGTTGAAAGCATGTTTAACAAATTCTTAGAAGGGCTTAAATTACCCACCGCACCGATGAAAGTGGGTGATCCCACTAACAAGTGACGGATGCTAACTCCGACAAGGGGGAAACTACTAGTGAAAAGGCTCCTTTATCTAGTGGTAAAAATGGCAACGACATCTTTGCCCATGTGGAATCTCCGCTTACTTATGGTGGACCAATTCATTCCACTCATTTGAATCATGCCGCTCCCCTGAGATTGTGAAAAATGAGGACTTTGATTCTTGGGTTTATCGCTTTAAGCGTCATTTAAACCATGTTAATACTAATCTTTGGAGAATCATTGAAGAAGGTTTTTATCCGCATGAGCGAAGCAACTTCACCCCTAGAGAAGCCGCGGATAATCAATTCAATGAGAATGCTCTCTTCATCATCCAAGATGCAATTCCACCCGAAGATCTTGCTCATCTTCGGCCCTTCACCGTGGCCAAGGATGCATGGCGCCATGTTGTTTCCCTCTACAGGGGAAGCGCAAGCATTCAATGCTCCAACTATGGAGTGGGGCAAGATGAAGCCGACGAGTTTGCAATGAAAGAAGATGAAGAACCTTGTGAGCTTTATCGGAGATTAACTGCTCTCGCGGTCTCACTTCGAGATCATGGGAGCAAGGATACATATGACAATTGGATCAAGCGCAAATTCCTCAAGGCCATGATGCCTTACCACAAGGCCATGTCCTCCGTCATTCGCAAAGGCAGGATTTCCACACCTTGTCCTCAAGTGAAGTGTTGGATGAGTTTCTGGCTATGAGTATCTTGGACAAGACCGCCGACAATGCGGTGTTACGTTCTCAAAGAGCAAAGAAGCCCAACCTTGCCTTGAAGGCCAAGGTTAGTGTGGAAGAAGAGGACGAAGAGGAAGAAGAGGAGAGCAACCCCGAAGATACAAAGTATGCTTATCATGAACACATGACTCTTGCTTCAAGGCAATTTTGGAGCAAGAAGAACACAAGGCCCAACTTCAACAAGAACAACTCAAGTGGCGCGAAGGTCAAGCAACGAGTGAGGACGTGCTATAATTGTGGCAATGTGAGCCACTTTGTTGCGGAATGCCGTTATGAGAAGAGGGAAGACAATGGTGGCTAGCTCATCCGAAAAGACAAGGCCAAGTCCTTCCCCAACAAGAGCAACTTCACCAAGAAGACTCCTCCCAAGGGGTTGGTGGCACAAGAAGAGTACAATGAGGATGATGAAGACGGTGAGTCGGTTTCCATGGCCTCTGTTGCCATTGCGACAACTCCACGGGTGTCTCTCTTTGACTCACCCAATGAGAACATCACCGCCAAGTGCCTCATGGCTAAAGCTACCAACAAGGTAACCCCCAACATCAAAACTACCATCATTAATAATCCTTCTTTGATGGATTGCATTGATGGACATGAGGGGTCTAATGTGGAGGATAATGAATTTGAGTCTTTTATGAGTAAACTCAAGGGTAAATCCAAGAAGCACTTCGTTGCACTCTTGGAACAACTTGGTGAAGCCAATGACATGATCGAGGCTCACGAAGATACCATCTCTAAGATGGAGGGGAATAGTCGTGACTATGCCGATGAGATTTCAGATCTTTCCAATGCTCTTGAGGAAGAGCGAGGTCTTCGTTTGGCTCTTGAGGAGTCATACAACGATGACCACGCTAAATTAAAGAAAGATCTTGATCATGCTCTTGTTGTATCTCGTGTTCAAGACGCATTGGGAATAACTCCTAGGTTGGTGATGAACTCCTTCATCCAGACTACTTCCCGTGCTGCCTTCGAGGCTGCTACGTACTCTGCTTCACACGTAGATCCTACTACGACACTTTGCTTGCAACTGCACCAGCTGACTGCCCCACCATTCAAAATCTACACGTATCCAGTTTGTGACTTGGAGTCATCCAGATCTGTGTCGAAGCTAGCATCTATGTAACCCTTTACGACGAGCTCTTCATCACCTCCGTAAATGAGAAACATATCCTTAGTCCTCTTCAGGTACTTCAGGATATTCTTGACCGCTGTCCAGTGTTCCATACCGGGATTACTTTAGTACCTCCCTACCAAACTTACGGAAAGGTTCACATCAGGTCTGGTACACAGCATGGCATACATAATAGACCCTATGGCTGAGGCATAGGGGATGACACTCATCTTTTCTCTATCTTCTGCCGAGGTCGGGCATTGAGCCGTGCTCAATCTCACACCTTGCAATACAGGCAAGAACTCCTTCTTGGGCTAATCCATATTGAACTTCTTCAATATCTTGTCGGGGTATGTGCTTTGTGAAAGACCAATGAGGCATCTCGATCTATCTCTATAGATCTTGATGCCTAATATGTAAGTAGCTTCTCCAAGGTCCTTCATTGAAAAACACTTATTCAAGTAGGCCTTTATGCTTTCCAAAAGTTCTATATCGTTTCCCATCAATAGTATGTCATCCACAGAGCTCCCTTTCACTTTCTTGTAAATGCAGGCTTCTCCATAAGTCTGCATAAACCCAAACTCTTTGATCATTTCATCAAAGCGAATGTTCCAACTCCGAGATGCTTGCACCAGCTCATAGATGGAGCACTGGAGCTTGCATACCTTGTCAGCATTCTTAGGATCGACAAAACCTTCCGACTGCATCATATACAATTCTTCCTTAAGGAAACCATTAAGGAATGCCGTTTTGACGTCCATTTGCCATATCTCATAATCATAGAATGTGGCAATTGCCAACATGATTCGGACGGACTTCAGCTTCGCTACGGGTGAGAAGGTATCATCGTAGTCAACCCCTTGAACTTGTCGATAACCCTTAGCGACAAGCCGAGCCTTGTAGATGGTCACATTACCATGCACGTCAGTCTTCTTCTTAAAGATCCATTTATTCTCTATGGCTTGCCGATCATCAGGCAAGTCTGTCAAAGTCCATACTTCGTTTTCATACATGGATCCTATCTCGGATTTCATGGCCTCAAGCCATTAGTTGGAATCCGGGCCCGCCATCGCTTCTTGATAGTTCGAAGGTTCACCGTTGTCTAACAACATGATTTCCAGGACAGGGTTGCCGTACCACTCTGGTGTGGAACGTGTCCTCGTGGACCTACAAAGTTCAGTAACTTGATCCGAAGTTTCATGATCATTATCATTAACTTCCTCTCTAGTCGGTGCAGGCACCACAGAAACATCTTCCTGAGCTACGCTACTCTCCGGTCAAGAGGGAGTACCTCATCAAGTTCTACTTTACTCCCACTTACTTCTTTCAAGAGAAACTCTTTCTCCAGAAAGGATCCGTTCTTGGCAACAAAGATCTTGCCTTCGGATCTGAGGTAGAAGGTATACCCAATGGTTTCCTTAGGGTATCCTATGAAGACGCATTTTTCCGACTTGGTTTCGAGCTTTTCAGGTTGAAGTTTCTTGACATAAGCATCGCATCCCCAAACTTTCAGAAACGACAACTTAGGTTTCTTCCCAAACCATAATTCATACGGTGTCGTCTCAACAGATTTTGACGGAGCCCTATTTAAAGTGAATGCGGTAGTCTCTAAAGCATAACCCCAAAAAGATAGCAGTAGATCAGTAAGAGACATCATAGATCACATCATATCCAATAGAGTGTGATTACGACGTTCGGGCACACCATTACGCTGAGGTGTTCCAGGCGGCGTGAGTTGTGAAACAATTCCACATTTCCTTAAGTGCGTACCAGACTCATGACTCAAGTATTCTCCTCCACGGTCTAATCGTAAGAACTTTATTTTCCTGTCACGTTGATTCTCTACCTCACTCTGAAATTCCTTGAACTTTTCAAAGGTCTCATACTTGTGTTTCATTAAGTAGACATACCCATATCTACTTAAGTCATCAATGAGGGTGAGGACATAACGATAGCCACCGCAAGCCTCAATGCTCATTGGACCGCATACATCAGTATGTATTATTTCCAATAAGTTGGTTGCTCGCTCCATTGTTCCGGAGAACGGAGTCTTGGTTATTTTGCCCATGAGGCATGGTTCACACGTGTCAAATGATTCATAATCAAGAGACTCCAAAAGTCCATCTACATGGAGTTTCTTCATGCGTTTGACACCAATGTGACCAAGGCGGCAGTGCCAGAAGTATGTGGGACTATCATTATCAACCTTACATCTTTTGGTATTCACACTGTGAATATGTGTAACATCACGTTCGAGATTCAATAAAAATAAACCATTGACCAGCAGGGCATGACCATAAAACATATCTCTCATATAAATAGATCAATCATTATTCTCGGATTTAAATGAGTAGCCATCTCGCATTAAACGAGATCCAGATACAATGTTCATGCTCAAAGCTGGCACTAAATAACAACTATTGAGGTTTAAAACTAATCCCGTAGGTAAATGTAGAGGTAGCGTGCCGACGGCGATCACTTCGACCTTGGAACAATTCCCAACGCACATCGTCACCTCGTCCTTCGCCAGTCTCCACTTATTCCACAGCTCCTGTTTTGAGTTACAAATATGAGCAACCGCACCAGTATCAAATACCCAGGAGCTACTACGAGTGCTGGTAAGGTACACATTAATAACATGTATATCATAAATACCTTTGGTGTTGCCGGCCTTCTTATCCGCAAAGTACTTGGGGCAGTTCTGCTTCCAGTGACCATTTCCCTTGCAATAGAAGCACTCAGTCCCAGTCTTGGGTCCATTCTTTGGCTTCTTCCTGGCAACTGACTTACCGGGCGCGGCAACCCCCTTGCCGTCTTTCTTGAAGTTCTTCTTACCCTTGCCTTTCTTGAAATTAGTGGTCTTATTCACCATCAACACTTGATGTTCCTTTTTGATCTCCACCTCCGCTGATTTCAGCATTGAATATAACTCAGGAATGGTATTTTCCATCCCTTGCATATTGCAATTCATCACAAAGCTCTTGTAGCTAGGTGGAAGCGGCTGGAGGATTCTGTCAATGACCGAGTCATCTGGAAGATTAACTCCCAGCTGAGACAAGCGGTTGTGTAACCCAGACATCTTGAGTATATGCTCGCTGACAGAACCGTTTTCCTCCATCTTACAACTATAGAACTTGTCGGAGACTTCATATCTCTCGACCCGGGCATGAGCTTGGAAAACCAGTTTCAGCTCTTGGAACATCTCATATGCTCCGTGCTGCTCAAAACGCTTTTGGAGCCCCGGTTCTAAGCTGTAAAGCATGCCGCACTGAACCAGGGAGTAATCATCACTTCGCGACTGCCAGGCGTTCATAATGTCTTGAGTTGCTGGGAAAATGGGTGCTTCACCTAGCGGCGCTTCTAGGACATATGCTTTCTTGGCAGCTATGAGGATGATCCTCAAGTTACGGACCCAGTCCGTATAGTTGCTACCATCATCTTTCAGCTTGGTTTTCTCTAGGAACGCGTTGAAGTTGAGGGCAACATTAGCTTGGGCCATTTGATCTACAAGACATATTGTAAAGTTATTTAGACTATGTTCATGACAATTAAGTTCATCTAATTAAATTATTTAATGAACTCCCACTCAGATAGACATCCCTCTAGTCATCTAAGTGATACATGATCCGAATCGACTAGGCCATGTCCGGTCATCATGTGAGACGGACTAGTCATCAACGGTGAACATCTCCATGTTGATCGTATCTACTATACGACTCATGTTCGACCTTTCGGTCTCTCGTGTTCCGAGGCCATGTCTGTACATGCTAGGCTCGTCAAGTCAACCTAAGTGTTTTGCATGTGTAAATCTGGCTTACACCCGTTGTATGCGAACGTTAGAATCTATCACACCCGATCATCACGTGGTGCTTTGAAACAATGAACCTTCGCAACGGTGCACAGTTAGGGGTAACACATCTCTTGAAATTTTAGTGAGGGATCATCTTATTTATGCTACCGTCGTTCTAAGCAAATAAGATGTAAACATGACAAACATCACATGCAAATCATAAAGTGACATGATATGGCCAATATCATCTTGCGCCTTTTGATCTCCATCTTCGAGGCGTGACATGATCACCTTTGTCACGGGCATGATGCCATGATCTCCATCATCATTTCTTCATGAAGTTGTCTCGCCAACTATTACTTATACTACTATGGCTAATGGTTAGCAATAAGGCAAAGTAATTACATGGCGTTTTCAATGACACGCAGGTCATATAATAAATTAAGACAACTCCTACGGCTCCTGCCGGTTGTCATTCTCATCGACATGCAAGTCGTGATTCCTATTACAAGAACATGATCAATCTCATACATCACATATACCATTCATCACATCCTTTTGGCCATATCACATCACATATCATACCCTGCAAAAACAAGTTAGACGTCCTCTAATTGTTGTTGCATGTTTTACGTGGCTGCTATGGGTTTCTAGCAAGAACGTTTCTTACCTACGTAAAAGCCACCACGGTGATATGCCAATTGCTATTAACCCTTCATAAGGACCCTTTTCATCGAATCCGATCCGAGTAAAGTGGGAGAGATAGACACCCGCTAGCCACCTTATGCATCAAGTGCATGTCAGTCGATGGAACCAGTCTCACATAAGCATACGTGTAAGGTCGGTCCGGGCCGCTTCATCCCACAATGCCGCCGAATCAAGATAAGACTAGTAACGGTAAGAAAATTGAACAAATCATCACCCACAACTACTTGTGTTCTACTCATGCATAGAATCTACGCATAGACCTAACTCATGATGCCACTATTGGGGAACGTAGCAATAATTCAAAAAAATTCCTACGTGTCACCAAGATCAATCTAGGAGATGCTAGCAACGAGAGAGAGGGAGTGCATCTTCATACCCTTGAAGATCGCTAAGCGAAAGCGTTACAAGAACGTGGTTGATGGAGTCGTACTCGTGGCGATTCAAATCGCGGAAGATCCGATCCAAGTGCTGAATGGACGACACTTCCGCGTTCAACACATGTACAGCCCGGGGACGTCTCCCCTTCTTGATCCAGAGGGGGGAGGAGAAGTTGAGGGAGAACTCCAACAGCACGACAGCATGGTGGTGGAGCTTGCAGTTCTCCGACAGGGCTTCGCCAAGCACTACGGAGGTGGAGGAGGAGGTGTTGGAGAGGGGGAGGGCTGCACCAGGGAAGGGGTGCAGCTGCCCTCCCACCCCCTCTATTTATAGGGTGAAGGGGGAAGGGGGCCGGCCCCTGTAAGTGCATCTAGTGCCCCTTAGTGATTTTGGTGTATTGAAGACTTATAGGTTAAGAGACTAATGAGTTTATGAGTGTACACAGGTCTATAAGTCTATGAGGAGTTTGATATTTACAGAGAAAGTCGACCCCTAAAAATGAAGTTCTTCGATTGAAGACTTTGGATTTCTGAAGACTTTCTGAAGACTTTGAAAGTGAAGAAATTGGTGTGACCTTGAAGACTTGCCATTCATTCGAGGAACATGGAGCGTGAAGACTTTTGTTTTCGTAGTTTCATTTTCTCTTTCTTGAGTCATAGGAAACACTATACTATTAAAGGGGGTCGAGGAAATACTAAGGAAAAATTTCCATGTGATGCTCAACTCAAAATCCTACACCTACCAATCCCTTCGAGTGAAGCCATTGGAAATCTCATACAGTTCAGTCATATTCTTCAGTGACAGAGATGAAGTTCTTCTGGTCTCTGAGGAATTTGTTCTGACTGAGGAGTTAGGAATTCGCCAGTGTGGATTGCCTATACAGTGAGGAGCATGATAGCCCTGAGGAATTTGAGCCTCAAATATCTGACCGTTGATGTGCCTTGAGCCAGCTGTCCCAAAATATCTACCCACCTAACGGTCATATCATTGAAGGGCATTTATGTCTTATCATGTCGGGCTGCTCCCTAGGCTATAAATAGCCACCCCCTACAACCACTAGCTGGTTGGCTGCTCCGAGAGAAACTGACACTTGTCATTTGAGAGCATCCCATCCTCCGAGGACTTTGAGCGAAAATCATCAAGTGAGGAAAATCCAAACGCAAACACCTACAAACCCAAAGTGATTGAGCATCACTGAAGAGATTGATCCTGCGTGGATCTGACGCGTGTTACCTTTGAAGACTGTGCTTCTTCCAAACAGTTAGGCGTCATGGTCTAGAGCATCCAAGAGGAATTGTGGATCGCCAAGTGACCGAGTCTGTGAAGGTTTGGAAGTCACCTGAAGACTTACCACGAGTGATTGGGCGAGGTCTGTGTGACCTTAGCTCAAGGAGAATACGGTGATGACTGTGTGTCTAGGACCGTGTGTCCTCAGGTTTAAATACCTAGCCGCTCCAACCAGACGTACAACTGAGATAGCAGTTGGAACTGGTCTACCAAATCATTGTCTTCACCAAGCTTACTGGTTCTATTTCCTCTACTCTTTCATTTCCTCATAACTGTATTGTGCACTTGTTCATATATGTGTTTGAAGACTTTGACTGAAGACTTTCTCGATTTCCTCAGTTCAATTTCTTCAGTCTGTTTGTCTTCATCCTGTGTTTACGCTTTCTGTACTCTGTGCTCGTCTTCATTTCATCATGATGACCATGCTTGTGTTCTGTTATGTTTACTTTTGAGTACTTATTCTACTGCAAGTAGTTCTTCGCTAAGGAATTTCCTCACCACAAAATTCCTCAGTGATTTCATAAAAAATCACCTATTCACCCCCCTCTAGTCGATATAACGCACTTCCAATTGGTATCAGAGCAAGGTACTCCCTTGTTCTATGTGATTTTGGTTTAACTGCCTGGATTTTCAGTTATGTCGACTGCAGGTATGATCAAGGTCTCTGCTGGGTGTCCTACCCTTCGATGGGACGGACTACCCCTACTGGAAAAATAAGATGCGAATGCATCTTGAGGCAATTGATAACGATCTCTGGTATGTTGTGGAAAATGGTGTTCCCTTAGTCACACCTTCTCTGAATGCTGCTGATGTGAAGAGATTCAAGCAACTCGATTCTCAAGCGAAGAATATCATATGTGGCCATCTGAGCAAAGGACAGTATGGAAGAGTGAGTGCTTTGGAAACTGCTAAGCTTATCTGGGATAGGCTGTCCAAAGTCAATGAAGGAGTCTCAACACGGCGTGACTCTCGAGTTGATGTTCTTCGCAATCTCTTCAACCGCTCCAAAAGACTCGACAATGAAAACGTTCAACAAACCTTCGATCGCCTCACTGACATCTCAAATGAGCTTCAAGCACTTGGTGCCGCTGACATCACCGACCATGAGGTGGTGAAGAAATTGCTGAGATCGCTTGATTCCTCATTTGATGCTCTGGCACTAATGATACAAGAACGTGGAGATTACAAGTCACTTGATCCCGCTGATATCCTCGAGATGCTAAACACTCATGAGTTCCAACTTGCTGAGAAGAGAGATCTCTATGATTCGAGCTATGGCAGATCACGTGCCCTGAAGGCCAAGGTAGTTTCTGAGTCTGAAGATGAAGATTCTGGCAGCAGCCTTGGTGATCTTGAAGAACTAAGCCATAAACTAGCACTGCTCGTGAAGAAATTCCAGAAGTTCTCAAGACGTGGTCGCTTTGGAAAACCCTCAAGGAGCAATGATTCCTCATCCAGTGACTACAAGAAAAGGATATGCCACAAATGCAAGAAACCTGGTCACTACATTCAAGATTGTCCTCAGTGGGAAAAGGAATCAAAGAAGAAGAAATACAAGGATTACAGTTCTGATGATGCGAAGAAAAAGAAGAAATCTTCAAAGTCTTCATCATCAAAATCCTCAAAATCTTCATCTCACAAGAAGAGCAGCTCCAAGAAGGCTCGGGCATCCATTGGCAAGGAAATGGACTCTGAGGCTGAATCTGAGGAACATGAGGAAGAGGAGGCATCTGAGGAGTCCGAGTCTGGTGTGGCGAGTCTAGCTCTCGCTACTGCATTCGTCAGCAAGTCTATCTTTTACTCTGAAGAAAATGGCTTCACCAACAAGGCTGATGAAGGCAATGATGGCTACGCTCCCACCTATTGCTTCATGGCAAAGGGTGCCAAGGTACTCAAATATACCTCCTCTGAATCCAGAGAGAATGAATCTGATGAAAACCTCAAGCCCATCTACTCTAAACTTGCTAAGATTACCGTGAAACAACAAAAGGCTTTTGAAAAGGTTCAAAACATGCTAGACAAAAGTGATGATATGTTGGGTGAAGAAATGGATCGCACTAAAACCTTGACTGAAGATCTTCAGAGACTTCAGTCTAGGTTTGACAACCTTCAAGGTCATCATAACACTCTCTATCTGATCATGAGAAGCTTTCTTATGAATTTCTTCAAAGAAAGCAAGATCTGGAAAAGCTAAGAGTGAGTTATGAAGATCTTCAGAAGGAGCGGGATTCATTACTTGCTCAACAAATCAGCGCTGCTCAGGAAGAATTTGTTCCTCCATGTTTAAAGTGCATTGAACGTGAATCTGCTAATTCTTCACCTGAATGTTCAAATGCTTCTAATGCTACAAATTCTTCACCTGTCTCTGCTATCACTAATTCCTCATCTGAGGACATTGCTAGTATCACTAATGATGCAAGGCTGAAGGAATTGTACATGACAGGCATGTACAAAAGCCTCAAAGGGCATCAGACTCTTTGTGATGTGCTTAAAAAGCAGATCCTCAACAGGAACCCTAGGAAAGAGGGTATTGCCTTTGAGAGGAAACTCAATGCTAATGGTACATATTGGAAGCCTGAGCAGTACCCCAAAACCTCATGGGTTGCTGCAAAGGGACCTCCAGTTGATCCATCCAATTTATCTGGTTTTACATGTGAATCTCCTCATTCTTTTGATGAGTCATTTGACTCCAACTATAAACTGTTCAAAAATCAGAATGGTGAAGTATTTGCTAGATATGTTGGCACTAACTGCAGGAATGGTTCCCCTATGAAGAAAATCTGGGTTCCCAAAAGATGCCTTGAAAATCTTCAGGTGAATGTCATCATGACACCACCAGTGAAGAATAGGAACCCCAGATCAAATTCTTCATATGGACCAAATTCTTCATATGGATCCAAGTCCTCATATGGATCAAATTCCTCACGAGGATTAAATTCCTCAAAAGGATCAAAGTCCTCATACGAACATCATCGTGCTAACACCTCTATTTCGCAGGGAAGAGCTAAGGGCTATGAATATGAGCATTATTCTTCTTACCATTATGTTCATAAGTCCTCGAAGAATTTCTCTGCTTATTCATATGCCTATCCTAACTCCTCTTATGTGAACGAAATGGACTGGCTTCTATGCCACCTTTCTCATATGGAGCTCGCAGAGTGACGAACTCTTTGCCACCCCTTCAGATGTGGGTGGTGAAGAAAAGGAACTAATTTCTTCTGCAGGGTCAGGTCTCCAGACGTGCGTAATCGTCTGAAGAATTTGCTGGAGACCTGAGATTGCCTGAAAGGACGCAGGCTAATCATTGAAGAAATGAACTTTCATTTCTCACGTCCTCATATTGTTTTACCTGTTCTATTACTTGATGAAATTGATCTGATGAATTGTGATGTCATATTCTTCACTGATGAAGTATATGAGTTCGTAAGCTGCACTAATTCATCTGCAGGTTGATCAACCCAAAGCCACTGAGTGGGTCCTCGATAGTGGATGTACAAATCACATGACCGGTGACAAGAGTCTATTGATGGATGCTCCCTTATCTCCATCGCATCTGAAGCATATCATCTTCACAGACAAAGGAAAAAAGCAAGGTATTGGGTCTAGGTAAGGTTGCGATCACAAGGGATCGACACATGGACATGGTCATGCTTGTCGAGTCCCTAGGATACAACCTCATGTCTGTCTTAATGCTTTGTGATCTTGACATGGTTGTTGTCTTTGGCAAGTATCGTTGTGTTGTGGTCTTGGAAGCTGACAATTCCAAAGTCTTCGAAGGCTTTAGGAGAGGAGACTTGTATATTGTTGATTTCTCTACAGGACCTCAACCAGCCGTATGCCTACTTGCAAAAGCTTCAGAAGGCTGGCTATGGCATCAATGACTTGGTCATGCAGGCATGAGGAATTTGCACACGCTTGCGAAGAAGAAGCATGTCATTGGCATTGAGAATGTCAAATTCCTCAAGGATCACTTGTGCAGAGCCTGTGAAGCTGGAAAGATGACCAAGGCCAAGCATCCAGCGAAGACTATCATGACTACTACTCGACCATTTGAATTGCTTCACATGGATCTTTTTGGTCCTAATCATTATTCTGCAGTTTCAAATGATGCATCTCAATATGGCTTTGTTATTGTTGATGATTACTCTCGTTACACATGGGTACATATTGTCACTTACAAACATGAAGTGCAGGAAGTCTTCAAACGATTTTCTTCAAGGGCTTCAACCAACTTTGGTGTGAAAATCAAGCACATCAGAAGTGACAATGGAACTGAGTTCAAGAATTCTGGTCTTGATGACTATCTTGATGAACTCGGTATTACTCATGAGTTATATGCTCCTTATACTCCTCAGCAGAATGGCGTCGTGGAGCGCAAGAACATGACTCTTGCTGAGATGGCTTGCACTATGCTTGATGAATACAAGACGCCTCGTCGTTTTTGGATTGATGCAATTGATACTGCGTGCCACATCATCAATAGAGTTTATCTTCACAAATTCATCAAGAAGACTGCCTATGAACTCCTCACTGACAAGAAACCCAATGTGAGTTATTTCAAAGTCTTTGATGCTAAATGTTGGATTAGAGATCCTCATCACAACTCAAAATTTGCACCGAAAGCACATGAAGGTTTTATGCTTGGTTACGGAAAGGACTCGCACACCTATAGAGTCTTCAACAACGTTCTTCACAAAGTTGTTGAAACTGTAGATGTGCGGTTCGATGAAACTAATGGCTCGCAAAGAGAGCACCTACCTTCTATGATAGATGAACCAGCACCTGAGGAATCTATCAAGTTCAAGGCTATTGAGGATGTCATTCCGACCGAAGAATCTGCTGAAGAATTCATTCCAGAACGTGAAGAACGTCGAGCTAATGCACCTGAAGAAAATGGTGCTGAAGAAAATGGTGCTGAAGAAAATGCTGATCAAATTCCTCGACGACAACCAGCTCATCCTCGCGTTGCAAACGAAGTGCAGATTGAGAAAATCATCGATGACATTGAAGAACTAGATCCGCTCACACGCTCAAGAGCTTCACATTTGGCTAACTTTTGTGGGCACCTTGCTTTTGTCTCTATCACAGAGCCCACTAAGGTAGATGAAGCATTTCTGGAGCCTGAGTGGATTCAAGCTATGCAAGAAGAATTACATCAGTTCGAGCTCAACAACGTCTGGGAACTGGTCAAACGTCCAGATCCTCGCAAGCACGATATCATTGGCACAAAGTGGATCTACCGCAAGAAGCAAGATGAAATGGCCTTGTGGTGAGGAATAAGGCACGGCTTGTAGCTCAAGGCTACACACAGGTTGAAGGAATTGATTTCGATGAAACTTTTGCACTAGTTGCTAGGCTATTCACATATTACTTTCTTATGCTAACCATCATGATATCACTCTATATCAAATGGATGTGAAAAGTGCATTCCTCAATGGTAAGCTTGAGGAAGAAGTATACGTTGCTCAACCCCCAGGTTTTGAAGATCCAAAGCATCCTGACAAAGTCTTCAGACTCAATAAGGCCCTCTATGGCCTCAAGCAGGCCCCTCGGGCGTGGTATGATACTTTGAAGGAATTCCTCATGAAGAAAGGCTTCAAACCCGGTTCACTTGACCCTACTCTTTTCACTAAGTCTTATGATGGTGAATTGTTTGTGTGCCAAATTTATGTTGATGATATTATCTTTGGCTGTACTGACTAACGTTACAGTGATGAATTTGCCTATATGATGAGTGAAGAATATCAAATGTCTATGATGGGAGAATTGAAATTCTTCTTAGGTCTTCAAATTCGTCAACAGCACAATGGCATATTCATATATCAGGAGAAGTACCTCAAGGATGTATTGAGGAAATTCGGCATGCAAGATTGCAAAGGGGTCAAAATTCCAATGCCCACAAATGGCCATCTATGCACTGATAAAAATGGTATTGACTTCGATCAAAAGGTATACCGCTCCATGATTGGTTCTCTATTGTACTTATGTGCATCTAGGCCAGATATTATGCTTAGTGTTTGCATGTGTGCCCGATTTCAAGCTACACCGAAGGAATCACACCATAAGGCTGTGAAGCATATTCTTCAATATCTAGCTCAGACACCAACACTTGGATTATGGTATCCCAAGGGCTCGGCTTTTGATCTCATTGGATATTCAGACTCTGACTATGCTGGTGATCGTGTGGACCGCAAGTCAACATCAGGCACATGCCATTTCCTCGGACGATCTTTGGTCTGTTGGTCCTCAAAGAAACAGAACTCTGTGTCACTGTCTACTGCTGAAGCTGAGTATATTGCTGCTGGTTCTTGCTATGCTCAATTACTATGGATGAAGCAAACTCTCAAGGACTACGGCATCAACATGAAGAATGTGCCTCTCTACTGTGACAATGAGAGTGCAATCAAGATTGCTCACAACCCAGTTCAGCACTCAAAGACAAAGCACATTCAGTTTCGTCATCATTTTCTTCGTGATCATGTGTTGAAGGGTGACATTTCTATTGAGCATGTGAAGACTGAAGAACAGCTAGCCGATATCTTCACAAAGCCCTTGGATGAGAAGAGATTTAGCAAGTTGCGGTGTGAGCTAAATATCTTAAAATCTTCGAATGTTCTTTGAAAAGGATACTCATCCTAACACTTATGCAAAATTGATGAATTAGATGTGCAACACATGAAGAAAAGTTTATCTTCAATCAATGAACAATAACACTCTAAGTGTGAAGAAATTAAAGAAGAAATTGATTCTCAGAGCCCTACGACAATTGTACGCGGTGTCTGAAATCATCATTCTTATACGGTGGGTCACGCCACCACCAAAAGTTGAAAATCTTCAATTTGAGTTTTTCCTCAGTTTTGAAATTCCTCAATTGTTCATTTTCTTCAACTTTGCATTGCCTTCCCTTTTCTGTCGTTTTTCTTCATTGGCTATATATATATATATAAGTTTATGTCCTCTACAACATTCACTTATTGCTAATTCTTCAAGTTGCTTTTTCTGCTAAGTGAATGTGACCGGACCCTTCCCCCTCTATGCTAAACTCAACCCATTCTATTCACAAATTCTTCATGTGCATTCTATTTGAAACTTGTTCAAAATCTTCACTGTGTCCTTGTCAGCTGAAGAATTTGCGAACACAAGGTTAAAACTTCTTATCCAAAATTTTCGGTTTTGCCGCTCAAACCGTTCCACATCCCACGATAATACTTATCTAATCACCCATGATCTCCACTTCTCAGTACGTGGGTGACACATGTCAACCAAATGTGAAGGGTCAGGGGCACGTTCGTCCAAATTCTTCGGGCGAATAGTTTTTCACTCCTACTATAAATACCCCTCCCCTTCCTCACTTCTTCTTTACTCCGCTCGACCTCACTCCAGCTCGAGCTTCTCAAACCCTAGCGCCGCCGCTACTTCATCGTCGCCGGTGAGGAAGAGCTTCACTGCCTTGACCTCGTCGCCGTCGTACTCGCGCCGGCCGCGGATTTCTTCACTCCGCCGCCGCCGTAGCTGTCTTCCTCTGCCGAGTTAGGGCGTGGAAGATCTGAACTGACAAACTTCACATCTACACTTCCCAGTTCATCGTGTTCTTCGTCCAGGGTAATTAAAAGTTACTTTTACTGCCCCCATTGATTCAATTGTTTACTAAAAAAATCTTCAAAGGTGTTTTTCTTCAAATCTTCACACTCTAAACACCTCACATGTCATCTGATCTTGATTCGTTTATCTAAGCAACACTTTTCTTCAAGATTCCTCAATTGTGTGGATTTTTGATCTGTACAACTCTGGAACCTAAGACAAAGAATGCTTAGTGAAATTCTTCAAGACTCATCTGGTCAAATTCCTCAAACTTGTTCTTTTTGAAAAACCTTTTGAGAACGCATATGACCTCTCCAAATTCCTCGCAACTATACTCTGTTCACAGGTACACATGTCCGCTGCTGAATCACTAGGTTCTCATCAACTTAACTCATTTGCAGCGTTCCTCGAAGAAAAGTTGCATACATCTTCAGAGAATTCAATTGTCCAAATTCCTCAGCTGAAGAAAATGGCTGATGGAAAGAAGCCACAGAAAGGAGGAAAGAGGCCTAAGGTCAATACTGCCTTTGAGATCCATGGTGATATATACGCGGATTACTGCACTCCTGATGAGGCCAAGTTTGGGAAGGAGGACAAAAATTAGCACAAGGTGCGCATACAACGGATAGAGAGGAGATGGGCAAGAGAGTGGAGGGAGTACATGAAGGAAATATGCCCTAGAGGCAATAATAAAGTATTATATATTTCCTTGTATCATGATAAATGTTTATTATTCATGCTAGAATTGTATTAGCCGGAAACATAATACATGTGTGAATACATAGACAAACAAAGTGTCACTAGTATGCCTCTACTTGACTAGCTTGTTAATCAAAGATGGTTATGTTTCCTAGCCATAGACATGAGTTGTTATTTGATTAACGGGATCACCTCATTAGGAGAATGACGTGATTGACATGACTCATTACGTTAGCTTAGCACCCGATCGTTTAGTATGTTGCTATTGCTTTCTTCATGACTTATACATGTTCCTAAGACTATGAGATTATGCAACTCCCGTTTACCGGAGGAACACTTTGTGTGCTACCAAACGTCACAATGTAACTGGGTGATTATAAAGGTGCTCTACAGGTGTCTCCAAAGGTACTTGTTGGGTTGGCGTATTTCGAGAATAGGATTTGTCACTCCGATTGTCGGAGAGGTATCTCTGGGCCCACTCGGTAATGCACATCACTATAAGCCTTGCAAGCATTGTGACTAATAAGTTAGTTGCGGGATGATGTATTACGGAACGAGTAAAGAGACTTGCCGGTAACGAGATTGAACTAGGTATCGAGATACCGACGATCGAATCTCGGGCAAGTAACATACCGATGACAAAGGGAACAACGTATGTTGTTATGCGGTCTGACCGATAAAGATCTTCGTAGAATATGTGGGAGCCAATATGGGCATCCAGGTCCCGCTATTGGTTATTGACCGGAGAGGTGTCTCGGTCATGTCTACATTGTTCTCGAACCCAAAGGGTCCGCACGCTTAAAGTTACGATGACAGTTATATTATGAGTCTATGTGATTTGATGTACCGAAGGTTGTTCGGAGTCCCGGATGTGATCACGGACATGAAGAGGAGTCTCGAAATGGTCGAGACGTAAAGATTGATATATTGGACGACTATATTCGGACACCGGAAGTGTTCCGGAGAAGTTTCGGATTAAACCGGAGTGCCGGAGGGTTACCGGAACCCCCCGGGGAAGTATTGGGCCTTAGTGGGCCTTGAGGGGAGAAAGAGGGCAGCAGCCATGAGGTGGTGCGCCCCCTCCCAGAGGAGTCCTAGTTGGACTAGGAGAGGGGGGCGCAGCCCCCTTTCCCTCTCCCTCTCCCTCTCTTTCCTTCCCCCCTTCTTTTCCTAGTAGGACTAGGAAAGGGGAGTCCTACTCCTACTAGGAGGAGGACTCCCCCCTCTCCTTGGCGCGCCCCATAGGCAGCCGGCCTCCCCTTGCTCCTTTATATACGGGGGCAGGGGGGCACCTAAGAACACACTTGATATACGATATTTTAGCCGTGTGCGGTGCCCCCCTCCACCAGATTACACCTCGATAATACCGTCGCGAAGCTTAGGCGAAGCCCTGCGTCGGTGGAACATCATCATCGTCACCACGCCGTCGTGCTGACGAAACTCTCCCTCAACACTCGGCTGGATCGGAGTTCGAGGGACGTCATCGAGCTGAACGTGTGTAGAACTTCGGAGGTGCCGTACGTTCGGTACTTGATCGGTCGGATCGTGAAGACGTTCGACTACATCAACCGCGTTGTGATAACGCTTCCGCCGTCGGTCTACGAGGGTACGTGGACAACACTCTCCCCTCTTGTTGCTATGCATCACCATGATCTTGCGTGTGCGTAGGAAATTTTTGAAATTACTATGTTCCCCAACAGTGGCATCCGAGCCTGGTTTTATGCGTTGATGCTATGCACGAGTAGAACACAAGTGAGTTGTGGGCGATATAAGTCATACTGCTTACCAGCATGTCATACTTTGGTTCAGCGGTATTGTGAGATGAAGCGGCCCGGACCGACATTACGCGTACGCTTACGCGAGACTGGTCTCACCGTTCGGAGCACTCGTTGCTTAAAGGTGGCTGGCGGGTGTCTGTCTCTCTCACTTTAGTTGAACCGAGTGTGGCTACGCCCGGTCCTTGCGAAGGTTAAAACAGCACCAACTTGACAAACTATCGTTGTGGTTTTGATGCGTAGGTAAGAACGGTTCTTGCTAAGCCCGTAGCAGCCACGTAAAACTTGCAACAACAAAGTAGAGGACGTCTAACTTGTTTTTGCAGGGCATGTTGTGATGTGATATGGTCAAGACATGATTTGATATAATGTGTTGTATGAGATGATCATGTTTTGTAACCGAGTTATCGGCAACTGGCAGGAGCCATATGGTTGTCGCTTTATTGTATGAGATGCAATCGCCATGTAATAGTTTTACTTTATCACTAAGCGGTAGCGATAGTCGTAAAAGTAATAAGTTGGCGAGACGACAACGATGCTACGATGGAGATCAAGGTGTCGCGCCGGTGACGATGGCGATAATGACGGTGCTTCGGAGATGGAGATCACAAGCACGGTGCTTCGGAAATGGAGATCACAAGCACAAGATGATGATGGCCATATCATATCACTTATATTGATTGCATGTGATGTTAATCCTTTATGCATCTTATCTTGCTTTGATTGACGGTAGCATTATAAGATGATCTCTCACTAAAATTTCAAGTTAAAAGTGTTCTCCCTGAGTATGCACCGTTGCAAAAGTTCTTCGTGCTGAGACACCACGTGTTAATCGGGTGTGATAGGCTCTACGTTCAAATACAACGGGTGCAAAACAGTTGCACACGCGGAATACTCGGGTTAAACTTGACGAGCCTAGCATATACAGATATGGCCTCGGAACACAGAGACCGAAAGGTCGAGCGTGAATCATATAGTAGATATGATCAACATAGTGATGTTCACCATTGAAGCTACTCCATCTCACGTGTTAATCGGTCATGGTTTAGTTGCTTTGGATCACGTAATCACTTAGATGATTAGAGAGATGTCTATCTAAGTGGGAGTTCTTAAGTAATATGATTAATTGAACTTAAATTTATCATGAACTTAGTACCTGATAGTATCTTGCTTGTCTATGTTAATTGTAGATATATGGCCCGTGCTGTTGTTCCGTTGAATTTTAATGCGTTCCTTGAGAAAGCTAAGTTGAAAGATGATGGTAGCAATTACACGGACTGGGTCCGTAACTTGAGGATTATCCTCATTGCTGCACAGAAGAATTACGTCCTGGAAGCACCGCTAGGTGCCAGGCCTCCTGCAAGAGCTACACCAGAAGTTATGAACGTCTGGCAAAGCAAAGCTGATGACTACTCAATAGTTCAGTGTGCCATGCTTTACGGCTTAGAACCGGGACTTCAACGACGTTTTGAACGTCATGGAGCATATGAGATGTTCCAGGAGTTGAAGTTAATATTTCAAGCAAATGCCCGGATTGAGAGATATGAAGTCTCCAATAAGTTCTATAGCTGCAAGATGGAAGAGAATAGTTCTGTCAGTGAGCATATACTCAGAATGTCTGGGTATAATAATCACTTGATTCAACTGGGAGTTCAACTTCCGGATGATTGCGTCATTGACAGAATTCTTCAATCACTGCCACCAAGCTACAAGAGCTTCGTGATGAACTATAACATGCAAGGGATGGATAAGACGATTCCCGAGCTCTTCGCAATGCTAAAGGCAGCGGAGGTAGAAATCAAAAAGGAGCATCAAGTGTTGATGGTCAGTAAAACCACTAGTTTCAAGAAAAAAGGGCAAAGGGAAGAAGAAAGGGAACTTCAAGAAGAATAGCAAGCAAGTTGCTGTTCAGGAGAAGAAATCCAAGTCTGGACCTAAGCCTGAAACTGAGTGCTTCTACTGTAAGCAGACTGGCCACTGGAAGCGGAACTGCCCCAAGTTTTTGGCGGATAAGAAGGATGGCAAGGTTAACAAAGGTATATGTGATATACATGTTATTGATGTGTACCTTACTAATACTCGCAGTAGCACCTGGGTATTTGATACTGGTTCTGTTGCTAATATTTGCAACTCAAAACAGGGGCTACGGATTAAGCGAAGTTTAGCTAAGGACGAGGTGACGATGCGCGTGGGAAATGGTTCCAAAGTCGATGTGATCGCCGTCGGCACGCTACCTCTACATCTACCTTCGGGATTAGTTTTAGACCTAAATAATTGTTATTTGGTGCCAGCGTTGAGCATGAACATTATATCTGGATCTTGTTTAATGCGAGACGGTTATTCATTTAAATCAGAGAATAATGGTTGTTCTATTTATATGAATAATATCTTTTATGGTCATGCACCCTTGAAGAGTGGTCTATTTTTAATGAATCTCGATAGTAGTGATACACATATTCATAATGTGAAACCAAAAGATGCAGAGTTAATAATGACAGTGCAACTTATTTGTGGCACTGCCGTTTGGGTCATATCGGTGTAAAGCGCATGAAGAAACTCCATACTGATGGAATTTTGGAAACACTTGATTTTGAATCACTTGGTACTTGCGAACCGTGCCTTATGGGCAAGATGACAAAAACACCGTTCTCCGGAACTATGGAGAGAGCAAAAGATTTGTTGGAAATCATACATACAGATGTATGTGGTCCGATGAATATTGAAGCTCGTGGCGGATATCGTTATTTTCTCACCTTCACAGATGATTTGAGCAGATATGGGTATATCTACTTAATGAAACATAAGTCTGAAACATTTGAAAAATTCAAAGAATTTCAGAGTGAAGTTGAAAATCATCGTAACAAGAAAATAAAATTCCTACGATCTGATCGTGGAGGAGAATATTTGAGTTACGAGTTTGGTCTACATTTGAAACAATGCGGAATAGTTTCGCAACTCACGCCACCCGGAACACCACAGCGTAATGGTGTGTCTGAACCTCGTAATCGCACTTTACTAGATATGGTGCGATCTATGATGTCTCTTACTGATTTACCGCTATCGTTTTGGGGTTATGCTTTAGAGACGGCTGCATTCACTCTAAATAGGACACCATCGAAATCCATTGAGACGACGCCTTATGAACTATGGTTTGGCAAGAAACCAAAGTTGTCGTATCTTAAAGTTTGGGGTTGCGATGCTTATGTGAAGAAACTTCAACCTGATAAGCTCGAACCTAAATCGGAGAAATGTGTCTTCATAGGATACCCAAAGGAGACCATTGGGTACACCTTCTATCACAGATCCGAAGGCAAGATATTTGTTGCTAGAAATGGATCCTTTCTAGTGAAGGAGTTTCTCTCGAAAGATGTGAGTGGGAGGAAAGTAGAACTTGATGAGGTAACCGTACCTGCTCCCTTATTTCAAAGTAGATCATCGCAGAGATCAGTTTCTGCGACACCTACACCAAGTAGTGAGGAAGTTAATGATAATGATCATGAAACTTCAGATCAAGTTATTACTGAACTTCGTAGGTCAACTAGATCAAGATCCGCACCAGAGTGGTACGGTAATCCTGTTCTGGAGGTCATGTTACTAGACCATGGTGAACCTACGAACTATGAAGAAGCGATGGTGAGCCCAGATTCCGCAAAATGGCTTGAAGCCATGAAATCCGAGATAGGGTCCATGTATGAGAACAAAGTATGGACTTTGGTTGACTTGCCCGATGGTCGGCAAGCCATTGAAAATAAATGGATCTTCAAGAAGAAGACTGACGCTGATGGTAATGTTACTATCTATAAAGCTCGACTTGTTGCGAAAGGTTTTCGACAAGTTCAAGGGATTGACTACGATGAGACCTTCTCACCCGTAGCGATGCTTAAGTCTGTCTGAATCATGTTAGCAATTGCCGCATTTTATGATTATGAAATTTGGCAAATGGATGTCAAAACTGCGTTCCTGAATGGATTTCTGGAAGAAGAGTTGTATATGATGCAACCGGAAGGTTTTGTCGACCCAAAGGGAGCTAACAAAGTGTGCAAGCTCCAGCGATCCATTTATGGACTGGTGCAAGCCTCTCGGAGTTGGAATAAACGCTTTGATAGTGTGATCAAAGCATTTGGTTTTATACAGACTTTTGGAGAAGCCTGTATTTACAAGAAAGTGAGTGGGAGCTCGATAGCATTTCTGATATTATATGTGGATGACATATTACTGATTGGAAATGATATTGAATTTCTGGATAGCATAAAGGGATACTTGAATAAAAGTTTTTCAATGAAAGACCTCGGTGAAGCTGCATATATATTAGGCATTAAGATCTATAGAGATAGATCAAGACGCTTAATTGGACTTTCACAAAGCACATACCTTGACAAAGTTTTGAAGAAGTTCAAAATGGATCAAGCAAAGAAAGAGTTCTTGCCTGTAGTACAAGGTGTGAGATTGAGTAAGACTCAATGCCCGACCACTACAGAAGATAGAGAGAAGATGAAAGATGTTCCCTATGCTTCAGCCATAGGCTCTATCATGTATGCAATGCTGTGTACCAGACCTGATGTGTCCCTGGCTATAAGTTTAGCAGGGAGGTACCAAAGTAATCCAGGAGTGGATCACTGGACAACGGTCAAGAACATCCTGAAATACCTGAAAAGGACTAAGGATATGTTTCTCGTATATGGAGGTGACAAAGAGCTCATCGTAAATGGTTACGTTGATGCAAGCTTTGACACTGATCCGGACGATTCGAAATCGCAAACCGGATACGTATTTACATTGAACGGTGGAGCTGTCAGTTGGTGCAGTTCCAAGCAAAGTGTCGTGGCGGGATCTACGTGTGAAGCGGAATACATAGCTGCTTCGGAAGCAGCGAATGAAGGAGTCTGGATGAAGGAGTTCATAACCGATCTAGGTGTCATACCTAGTACATCGGGACCAATGAAAATCTTTTGTGATAATACTGGTGCAATTGCCTTAGCAAAGGAATCCAGATTTCACAAGAGAACCAAGCACATCAGAAGACGCTTCAATTCCATCCGGGATTTAGTCCAGGTGGGAGACATAGAAATTTGCAAGATACATACGGATCTGAATGTAGCAGATCCGTTGACTAAGCCTCTTCCACGAGCAAAACATGATCAGCACCAAGACTCCATGGGTGTAAGAATCATTACTATGTAATCTAGATTATTGACTCTAGTGCAAGTGGGAGACTGAAGGAAATATGCCCTAGAGGCAATAATAAAGTATTATATATTTCCTTGTATCATGATAAATGTTTATTATTCATGCTAGAATTGTATTAGCCGGAAACATAATACATGTGTGAATACATAGACAAACAAAGTGTCACTAGTATGCCTCTACTTGACTAGCTCGTTAATCAAAGATGGTTATGTTTCCTAGCCATAGACATGAGTTGTTATTTGATTAACGGAATCACCTCATTAGGAGAATGACGTGATTGACATGACCCATTACGTTAGCTTAGCACCCGATCGTTTAGTATGTTGCTATTGCTTTCTTCATGACTTATACATGTTCCTAAGACTATGAGATTATGCAACTCCCGTTTACCGGAGGAACACTTTGTGTGCTACCGAACGTCACAACGTAACTGGGTGATTATAAAGGTGCTCTACAGGTGTCTCCAAAGGTACTTGTTGGGTTGGCGTATTTCGAGAATAGGATTTGTCACTCCGATTGTCGGAGAGGTATCTCTGGGCCCACTCGGTAATGCACATCACTATAAGCCTTGCAAGCATTGTGACTAATAAGTTAGTTGCGGGATGATGTATTACGGAACGAGTAAAGAGACTTACCGGTAACGAGATTGAACTAGGTATCGAGATACCGACGATCGAATCTCGGGCAAGTAACATACCGATGACAAAGGGAACAACGTATGTTGTTATGCGGTCTGACCGATAAAGATCTTCGTAGAATATGTGGGAGCCAATATGGGCATCCAGGTCCCGCTATTGGTTATTGACCGGAGAGGTGTCTCGGTCATGTCTACATTGTTCTCGAACCCAAAGAGTCCGCACGCTTAAAGTTACGATGACAGTTATATTATGAGTTTATGTGATTTGATGTACCGAAGGTTGTTCGGAGTCCCGGATGTGATCACGGACATGAAGAGGAGTCTCGAAATGGTCGAGACGTAAAGATTGATATATTGGACGACTATATTCGGACACCGGAAGTGTTCCGGAGAAGTTTCGGATTAAACCGGAGTGCCGGAGGGTTACCGGAACCCCCCGGGGAAGTATTGGGCCTTAATGGGCCTTGAGGGGAGAAAGAGGGCAGCAGCCATGAGGTGGTGCGCCCCCTCCCAGAGGAGTCCTAGTTGGACTAGGAGAGGGGGGCGCAGCCCCCTTTCCCTTTCCCTCTCCCTCTCTTTCCTTCCCCCCTTCTTTTCCTAGTAGGACTAGGAAAGGGGAGTCCTACTCCTACTAGGAGGAGGACTCCCCCCCTCTCCTTGGCGCGCCCCATAGGCAGCCGGCCTCCCCTTGCTCCTTTATATACGGGGGCAGGGGGGCACCTAAGAACACACTTGATATACGATATTTTAGCCGTGTGCGGTGCCCCCCTCCACCAGATTACACCTCAATAATACCGTCGCGAAGCTTAGGCGAAGCCCTGCGTCGGTGGAACATCATCATCGTCACCACGCCGTCGTGCTGACGAAACTCTCCCTCAACACTCGGCTGGATCGGAGTTCGAGGGACGTCATCGAGCTGAACGTGTGTAGAACTTCGGAGGTGCCGTACGTTTGGTACTTGATCGGTCGGATCATGAAGACGTTCGACTACATCAACCGCGTTGTGATAACGCTTCCGCTGTCGGTCTATGAGGGTACGTGGACAACACTCTCCCCTCTCGTTTCTATGCATCACCATGATCTTGCGTGTGTGTAGGAAATTTTTGAAATTACTACGTTCCCCAACAGTACAGGTATGTTACTCCCAAGTACATGAAGAAATTCGCTCTCAATCCTCCATGCTCAAGACCTCCATTGGCACCTGGCCAAGAAACAGATCCCACCAGCCTCAAGCGCGGTGAGGATTATCCTGA
Source organism: Triticum aestivum (assembly GCF_018294505.1). Lineage (NCBI taxonomy): Eukaryota > Viridiplantae > Streptophyta > Magnoliopsida > Poales > Poaceae > Triticum > Triticum aestivum. The sequence goes on from NC_057799.1 coordinate 175,376,430, forward strand.
TGAATGGGCCAAGCGTCAGGCCAAATTGGCCAGACAAGCAAGAGAAGTAGTGCGGAAATTCAATGAAGATTCTGCTGCTGCTACTGCTGCCACTGCAAGCAAGCCAAAGAAGGCCATGGCGAAGAAGCCTGCTCGTAAGCCAAGTGCTTCACCCTCAATGCTCTCACGGCCCAGTTCCTTAGCAATGCCCTCACGGCCAGATTCCTCAAAGCCCTCACGGCCTACTCCTCAAGCTGCTCCTGCTCCTCCAAATTCCTCCGCTCCTCCGCCAAAGTCCTCTGCTGCTCCGTCCAAATCCTCTGCACCTGTGCACCTTGCCACGTGCCAAAGGACAATGGGCATCTCTATTGCCTCAGGAGCTTCTGCCAGTTCCTCAGCTGCACCACATTCTTCAACTGGACCGTCTCTGCTGAAGACAAAGGCCACTGCTGGACGAGGCTCTCGCCCAAGTGCTCACAAGAAGCAGGTCGCCTTCCAAGTGTCGTCTGATGAAGACGAAGCTGATGATGAGGAACTTGCCGAAATCATCAAAGACAGACAACTCAAGGCCGCTAGAGCCAAAGGCACAAATGTGCCTCTTCTTTTGGATCCCAAGTTGATCCTCGATTACATTGATCTCTGGCACAAGGATCCAAATACTCCTATGCCTGATTTCAAACTGACTCCTAACCAAAGTCATATGCTGACTGCTTTCATCCAAGAAAAAAATGGAAATTTGAGAAGGCCAGGCAGCTCAAGAAAGCACAGTACAGGAAGGAGCGCTTCCTGAAGAAAAACGTTGTCTCTATGACAACTGAAGAACTTGTCACTATTCAATCTGAGATCAAGAAACTCAGTGATGAATTTGACGTATACCGTGCTGACTAGCTTGGAGCCAAAGTAAGGTTTGTGAACTTGACTGAGAAGTTCACTTCCAATGTTGCAGCCCCAACGCAACAAGAAAATCCTCAGGCTGAGGCTTTTGCTCAGCCAACTGAAGAAAATGCCAGCACCGCTGATGACATTCAGACTGCTGAAGAAACTCAAAGTACCAGGGCTGATGACTGCATTCCAGCCGCTGATGAAATTGCCAGGGCAACCTCTAGTGTTGCGCCTAAAGAAATTGCCAGGACAGTTGAAGCTTCAACCGCTGTGCCTGAAGAAAATGAGGAAGTCAGGGCAACTGCATCAGTTGTGCCTGAAGAAATTCAACCAAATTCCTCTGCTCCTCCTGCGCCTACCCCACCTCCTATCCTTCCATCTGCAACAGATGTGAAGAAAACCAAGGCTGCAGAGCGTGCAACAGTGAAGAAAAGGAAAGCATCAACTTCATCAGATTCTTCAGCTCAGAAGAAGATGAAGGCGTTGATCAGCTCTTTTGCAAACCCAATTGATGCTGTTCCTATCTCAACCGTGCCATCAAAGGACCTTGTTCCTTTTGATGAAGATTATGTGATTCCAAGTGAATCAGATGAAGAGATTCCTTCTGCTGCTTCGTCAGAGCAGTTGGATGAAGAAATTGAAGCGGATGCAATCCCTTCAGCCCCAACAGTCTCATTGCCTATGCCTCAGTTCACTGCTGAAGAGGGCAGCGTTGAAGAAATGGAAGAAGAAGATGTGGACATTGGCTATACCACACCCATGCTGAATGATGACTTTTGGGAAAGTCAGCACCCCAACTCTCCTCTGTTCACACCGTTGCAACAAATTCCTCAGTCCCTAGTAACTGCAATTCGAATGGGATATGATGAACCACATGTCACACCATCTGTCCATGAAGATATTCCAGCCACTAGTGCTGAAGAAAATGTAAATGAAGAATTGAATACCCAGGCTGCCACTGAAGAAGAAGCTGAAATTCCTCAGCCTGTGGAACCCGAGATTGCGATTCCTGAGGTGGTGATGCAATTGACTGACACTCCTTAGCCCAAGCCAAAGGATCCATTCTCGAAGAAATAGAAATTCAAGGCTGATGACTTCTTCGGCGAGCATGTGTTCTTCACTGACTATAACCCCTATGACTCTGCTCGTCTTAGAAGGAAGCGCTTCTGGACTGCCAGCCAAGCGAACTTTTATTCTTCACTGCTCTTCAATAAGGACAAAGTCTTTGACCACAAGCATATTCCTCACGTCGACATGGAGTCCATGCCTTGTTTTACTCAAGTTCTCAGTGTGCTTCATGACGCAGGCCTCCTCAACTTTTGCACGGATATTTGCGATTGTAATGAAGAACTCATTCTTCAATTCTATGCAACCTTGCACATCACAGGCGATGCTGATAACATTAACACCTGGGTTTTGGACTGGATGACCGAAAATACTCACTATAAGGCACCGGCCTCTGAATTACTTCACGCCCTGCCCATCAGTCCACCCATTGAAGGAGCTCGCTGCTTGTACCAAGAGCCTGAAGTTACTGCTCATTATATGCAAGTGCTTATGAAGCCTCTGAAGCCAGGTCAAGCCCCAAGGACCAAATTCCTCGTGAAGGAATTGCTATATGTGCCCGGAATGGTCTATCGCATTCTGATGAAGACTGTGAGTCCAATCAAAGGCCAAGACTCGTCTGATGAGGAAATTGTTGGCATCATGAAGAATCTGCTATTCAACATCATACATGACATTCCTGTCAATTATCACGATTTCTTCATGAGGACTCTGGCAAATGTTGCACTCTCTCCGTTTGAGTTGAAGCCTTACACACCTTGGATTATGAGATTCCTCAGAACAAGGTCTTCACTCAACTACAAGGCTGACACTCTCAACCATTGCAACTACTTGCCCCCCATTGAAGTCCTCAAAAGGACATTTTCCTCAGCTGATGAAAAGGGCAAGGCAGCTGCTGTTATAGATGAAGGCATTCGTCCATTGGATGGTCAGTTTTGCAAAGCTGCATCTTATTCCACCAATGATGACTCTGCCACTCATGAATCTGCTGCTAATGCATCCAAGCCAAATCCTCAAGCCACAACTCCAAGAGTGATGACTGACCGTGAGCTTCTTCTTAGTCTTCACCAGAAGGTGGATCGAAACCACAAATGGGTTAAGCGTCAGTTCGGTTCTATTCTTCACAACATGACTGCTACACATAATGCAGTGAAGAAAAACCATTACTACCTCCATGAAGTCTTCGGTCGCACCTGGGCTATTCTGTCACATGTATATGGTGAAGAAGATCTGAAGCAAATGGGTCTCAAGGAGGTTTTTGACTGGTCTGCACCTCCACCGAAGAAATACAAGAAGGTCAAGGTTCCTTCCTTGGTGGCCAGCTCATATTCTTCATCACGCGACACTGACGAGCATGAAGACTTGGATGACACTGCGGCAGGCCCTACTACGAGAAAAATCCCCAACAACGCTGGCGCTCCTTCATCAACTTGATATTCTTCAGGGGCGTTAGTCCTGATTTTCGATCCTTTTGGTCATTCGATGACAAAGGGGCAGAAATTTGAGTTAGTCTTCAAGCGGGTCTATCTATATGAGCGGTTTTTTTGCTAAGTAACAACTCTCGTTCTTTTGAAGACTTTGCTGGATCGGGTTGTAAACTTAAACTCTATGGTGGCCTGATACTTTTGCTGAGCTTTTCGGCGTGCTTATTCCTCATTAATGTTATGCACGCATGCTGAATTACGTCAGTCACCATATTTCATCATGCATTTCAAATTCTTCATATATTATGTCAAATGCGTGTATGAATTACAAGATATAGGGGGAGATCTCCATGATTCTAATTCTTCAAGAGTGCATTGCTTCAAAAGCAAATTCATCACTATGCACATCTTCAGGGGGAGTTCTTCTATATCTTGCAATCAAATTCCTCAAGAACAGTATTTACACGTCATATGTTTATCCCCATTGAAAACTTAACCTATATTGTCATCAATCACCAAAAAGGGGGAGATTGTAAGTGCATCTAGTGCCCTTAGTGATTTTGGTGTATTGAAGACTTATAGGTTAAGAGACTAATGAGTTTATGAGTGTACACAGGTCTATAAGTCTATGAGGAGTTTGATATTTACAGAAAAAGTCGACCCCTAAAAATGAAGTTCTTCGATTGAAGACTTTGGATTTCTGAAGACTTTCTGAAGACTTTGAAAGTGAAGAAATTGGTGTGACCTTGAAGACTTGCCATTCATTCGAGGAACATGGAGCGTGAAGACTTTTGTTTTCGTAGTTCCATTTTCTCTTTCTTGAGTCATAGGAAACACCGTACTGTTAAAGAGGGTCGAGGAAATACTAAGGAAAAATTTCCATGTGATGCTCACCTAAAAATCCTACACCTACCAATCCCTTCGAGTGAAGCCATTGGAAATCTCATACAGTTCAGTCATATTCTTCAGTGACAGAGACGAAGTTCTTCTGGTCTCTGAGGAATTTGTTCTGACTGAGGAGTTAGGAATTCGCCAGTGCGGATTGCCTACACAGTGAGGAACATGATAGCCCTGAGGATTTGAGCCTCAAATATCCGACCGTTGCTGTGCCTTGAGCTAGATGTCCCAAAATATCTACCCACCTAACGGTCATATCATTGAAGGGCATTTATGTCTTATCATGTCGGGCTGCTCCCTAGGCTATAAATAGCCACACCTACAATCACTAGTTGGTTGGCTGCTCCGGGAGAAACTGACACTTATCATTTGAGAGCATCCCATCCTCCGAGGACTTTGAGCGAAAATCATCAAGTGAGGAAAACCCAAACCCAAACACCTACAAACCCAAAGTGATTGAGCATCACTGAAGAGATTGATCCTGTGTGGATCCAACGCTTGTTACCTTTGAAGACCGTGCTTCTTCCAGACTGTTAGGCGTCATGGTCTAGAGCATCCAAGAGGAATTGTGGATCGCCAAGTGACCGAGTCTGTGAAGGTTTGAAGGTCACCTAAAGAGTTACCACGAGTGATTGGGCGAGGTCTATGTGACCTTAGCTCAAGGAGAATACGGTGAGGACTATGTGTCTGGGACTGTGTGTCCTCAGGTTTAAATACCTAGCCGCTCCAACCAGATGTACAACTGAGACAGCAGTTGGAACTGGTCTACCAAATCATTTTCTTCACCAAGCTCACTGGTTCTATTTCCTCTACTCTTTCATTTCCTCATAACTATGTTGTGCACTTGTTCATATCTGTGTTTGAAGACTTTGACTGAAGACTTTCTCGATTTCCTCAGTTCAATTTCTTCAGTCTGTTTGTCTTCATCCTGTGTTATCCTATGTTTACGCTTTCTGTACTCTGTGCTCGTCTTCATTTCATCATGATGACCATGCTTGTGTTCTGTTCTGTTTACTTTTGAGTACTTATTCCGATGCAAGTAGTTCTTCGCTAAGGAATTTCCTCACCCGCAAAATTCCTCAGTGAAGATTTCATAAAAATCGCCTATTCACCCCCTCTAGTCGATATAACGCACTTTCAGCCCCCTTAGATCCTATCTAAGGGGGGGGGGGTGGCGGCCAAGGGGGGGACTTGCCCCCCAAGTTTGGTGGGAGGTGCCCCCACCCCCTAGGGTTTCTAACCCTAGGTGCCTAGGGCCCCTTGGGGGGCGCACCAGCCCACTAGAGGCTAGTTCCCTCCCTTTCTCAGCCCACTTGGCCCACCGAGGCAGGTGGCCCCACCCGGTGGAACCCCCGGACACCTTCTAGTGGTCCCGGTACAATATCGATAACCCCGAAATTATTTCGACGACTGAAATAGGGCTTCCCATATATAATTCTTCACCTCCGGACCATTCCGGAACTCCTCGGGACGTACGGGATCTCATCCGGGACACCGAACAACCTTCAGTAACCACATACAATTTCCCATAACAACTCTAGCATCACCGAACCTTAAGTGTGTAGACCCTACGGGTTCGGGAACCATGTAGACATGACCGAGACATCTCTCCGGCCAATAACCAATAGTGGGATCTGGATACCCGTGTTGGATCCCACATATTCCACGATGATTTCATCGGATGAACCATGATGTCGGGGATTCAATCAATCCTGTATACAATTCCCTTTGCCCATCGGTATGTTACTTGCCCAAGATTCGATCATCGGTATCATCATACCTTGTTCAATCACGTTACCGGCAAGTCTCGTTACTCGTTCCATAATGCATGATCCCGTGACTAACTCCTTAGTCACATTAAGCTCATTATGATGATGCATTACCGATTGGGCCCAGAGATACCTCTCCGTCATACGGAGTGACAAATCCCAGTCTTGATTTGTGCCAACCCAACAAACACTTTCGGAGATACCTGTAGTGCACCTTTATAGCCACCCAGTTACGTTGTGACATTTGGTACACCCAAAGCATTCCTACGGTATCCGGGAGTTGCACAATCTCATGGTCTAAGGAAACGATACTTGACATTAGAAAAGCTCTAGCAAGACGAACTACACGATCTTGTGCTATGCTTAGGATTGGGTCTTGTCCATCACATCATTCTCCTAATGATGTGATCCCGTTATCAATGACATCCAATGTCCATGGTCAGGAAACCACAACCATCTATTGATCAACGAGCTAGTCAACTAGAGGCTTACTAGGGACATATTACGGTCTATGTATTCACACATGTATTACGGTTTCCGGTTAATACAATTATAGCATGAACAACAGACAATTATCATGAACAAGGAAATATAATAATAACCACCTTATTATTTCCTCTAGGGCATATTTCCAACACTAATAAGAGTAACTCTTCAACTCATATATTATTTAATGCCCCTTCGTTCTTACCGAAGGATGAATGCTATGATAATTGCTATGATCCCGCTGATTCATTTGAAATATCCCTTTTTGATGAACTTGATGCTTGTTATGCTTGTGGCCAAGATGCCAATATGAATTATGCTTATGGAGATGAACTTGCTATAGTTCCTTATGCTAAGAATGAAATTGTTGTTATTGCACCCACACATGATAGTCCTATTATATTTTTGAATTCTCCCAACTACACTATATCAGAGAAGATTGCTCTTATTAAGGATTACATTGATGGGTTGCGTTCTACCACTACACATGATAATTTTGATGAGGATAATATGCATGTGCTTGATGCTCCTACTTGCAATTATTATGAGAGAGGAACTACGTCTCCGCCTTTCTATGTTTCCAACACGATAAAATTGTAAGAAAGTACTTATGCTATGTATTGGCCTTTACTTGATCTGCATGAATTGTTCTTGTATGACATGCTGATGCATAGGAAGAGAGTTAGACTTCGTCATTGCATGATATATGTTGCTTTGTGCTCACTACTAAATGCCAAATCATTGCTAATTAAAATTGGCTTTGATATACCTTGGGATCCGGGTGGATCCATTACTTGAGCACTCTATGCCTAGCTTAATGGCTTTAAAGAAAGCGCTGCCAGGGAGACAACCCGGAAGTTTTAGAGAGTCATTTATTTCTGTTGAGTGCTTTTATAAAGTTTAAAAAAATATAGAGGGGAACACAAAACTTTTCAAAAAGAAAAGTGAAAGTGAGAGAGACAAGCATTGTTGAAGTGGGGGAGCTCCTTGAACTTTGTTCATGCTCATGGAAACTTTGTGAATCTTAATTACAGAAAATTTTCAAAAAAAATAATTATCCCTTTGTATAATTCCATTGTATTATAAAAATAATGTGCCAAGATTTGCCTTTAGGATGATTAGATTGTTTGTTGGTTTGGGCGGTGCAAAAACATAAACTTTTGTTCCCAGAAATACAATTGTTAAATTCACTAGAACGTGATAAAATTCTAAAACTTTTTGTACAGTCTTGCTATACAAATTGTTTATTTCGTCCTAATTTTTCAGAATTTTTAGAGTTACAGAAGTATGGTGAATGTTCAGATCTTTACAAACTGTCTTGTTTTCACAGATTGCTGTTATAGCTTCATTATTTGCGTATGTTTGAAATCTTGTTGAGCCTAATTTGACTTGGGGCCATAGAATTGTGATAGCATACAGTGGGTAATGTTTGATTATAATTATACAATAATGTTATAGCAGTACATGATTGGATTTCACTGCCATATTCACTAACCCCGCCACTAAAAGTTTCTGTTGAGTTTTGTGTGGATGAAGTGATCAAAGATCGAGGAGGTCTCGATATGAGAAGAAGGAGGAGAGGCAAGAGATCAAGCATGGGGATGCCCAAGGCACCCCAAGTAAATATTCAAGGAGACTCAAGCATCTAAGCTTGGGGATGCCTCGGAAGGCATCCCATCTTTCTTCAACAGGCATCGGTATGTTTTCGGTTTCGTTTCGTTCATGTGATGTGTGCAAATCTTGGAGCATCTTTTGCATTTAGTTTTCATTTTTCTTTTATGCACCATGCTGGTATGAGATAGTCCATGGTTTATTTGTAGAATGCTCATTGCACTTCACTTATATCTTTTGAGTGTGGCTTTATATAATGCTTCATGTGCTTCACTTATATCATTTGAAGTTTGGATTGCCTGTTTCTCTTCACATAGAAAACTGTTATTTGAAGGATCCTCTTTTGCTTCACTTATATTTGTTAGATCATGATCTTTTGTAGAAAGAATTAAACTCTCATGCTTCACTTATATCCATTTAGAGAGTCAAAAGGAATTGGTCAATTGCATGGTTAGTCATAAAATCCTACATAAAACTTATGGATCACTGAATATGATATGTTTGATTCCTTGCAATAGTTTTGCGATATAGAGATGGAATATGTGGGAGGTTGTAACATCCCAAAATTCTAAATTTTGGAATGTTATAATAAACAGATAGATTGGATTGATTGTTTGATTGATTGACTGAAAGTGAGTGGAATTCGAAATCTTTTGAAAGTTAAATGAGAGGGAATAAAAGGACTTTCCCAAACTTTCATTTTGCTTTTATGATCTCCAGGAATTCAAATACTTTTCACCACAAAACCCTGAAGAGAAGATGACATGACTTTTTCCATTTATTTAAATGACAAGGGGTGTTGAAAATATTTGAATTTCATTTGAAAATATTTCCCATTTCTGAAACTTTATGCAACTCAATGATTTTCACGAGAGAAGATAAAATGACTTCTTCAAAACAAATGAAATATGAGTTGGGAGTTTCAAAGGATTTATTCAAAGTCCCATTGCAATTATTTTTCAATATTGGAGTTATTTGAGTTTTATTCAAATTATTTTTCTCCAAAAATAAAATATACAGAAAATAGGGTAACATGATTCCCTACATCAGAAAATTGGAGAGAAATAAATTTGAAATCATTTTGGTATTTTGAAAATTATTTTTATTGGATTTTATTAAGGCAGTAGCACTCTTTGCTTTATTTAAATTTGGGTGAATTTTATTTGGCGTTGTAAAAATGTTCACCTTGTAGGAAATCTTTTTCTGAAATTTTTGATATATTATATGCCTATATAATATTTTATTTTCTTCTGTTTTTATTATTTTTGTTTCTCTGTTTCTTAAAAAAAAAGAAACCCCTCCGCCGAACTGGGCCGGCCTAGCACCCAGCCAGGCCACGGCCCAGCCCGACGCCCGCGCGTCCCCGACCTCCCGGGCGGGACTCCGCCTCCCGCACGCCGCCGCGCCGCCATGGCCGCCGTCCCTGCCTCGGACTCCTCACGCCGCCTCCCCTTGCCCCTCCTCCACGCCTTTCGAGGCCGTTCTCCTCCATAAATAGCCCCCCCTCTCTCTCTCCTCCCCGCTCTCTCGCCGCCGCCTCGCCGGAACTGCCGCCGCCGCCGAGTCCCTAGCCGTCGCCCCGCAACTCCCCGACCCCGTAGCCGCCACCCACCTCACCGCCGTGCCGCGCCGTCCTCCCTAGCTACTCCGGCGCCGCCGCCGTGCCCCGCCACCGCCGGAGCCACTTCGCCCCACCGCCGCCGGAGCCACGACTCGCTGGAGCCGCCGCCGCAGTGGTAAAACCCTAACCCGATCTGCCGCCGGTTTTTTTTAAAAAAAAACCGTTGCCCGGTCCGATCTGGTTTTCTCGGTTTTGTTTAAAAAAAACGGTTTAGTTTTTTTAGTTAGAGCTATTCAATGAACGTTCTCTGTTTAGAACTAGTTAGCGAGCGTTCGCTATTTAGACTTTTCCTTTTATTTTAGTTTTCTGCCAGGGACCCGTTTGTGATGATTTTATTTACAGATTAGTCCCTGATTTTCAAACGGTCACAACTTTTTACTCGTTTGTCCAAATCCAACGAAACCAACGCCCACTTCTTCGTTATGATTCCCTCTATCCAGTAATCCAACTCAAACATGCTTTTGAAAGTTTTAAAATTTGATTTAGAACAGATTTGAATTTGAATCTTCTTTTGATCATAACTTGAGTTTTATAACTCCGTTTGAGTTGATTCTTTTTGCAAAGTGAAGCTCTTGACCTAAACTTTCTGATAAGGCCAAATTCATATAATTTTGGTACTGTTAGAAATTGTTTTATGTTGCAAGAGTTATTTTCTTTGATTGGATGTTTTCCGAACTGTCTTCTTCGTTCTTCCCGATCTTTTGAGTGATTGCTTATGTGTGGTTAATATTGCTTGCTTGCGATAGATTGACCGGAGTGTGACGAGTAGATCTATCAAGAGTTTTGAGTGCGAATCATCTTCATCAACATTGCAGGCAAGTTCACACTTTGATCATATCCCTTTCATACCCAGTTTTTATGCATTAGATTCAACCCTCAAACATTGCATGAGTAGGATTGATAACATGTGGGTATTGGGAAGTAGTTGATGAGGTAGTACCTATTGCCCTGTTTACAATCAAACCTTTGGGAGTTACTTCACGTTTGCTTATACTGCTATGCTATGCTCGTAGACGTGGATTGGGTTTGAGTGAATTTCCATGACAGATGTGAGATTGTTAATAATGGTTTACTTAAGGTGGCAACTAAAACTCACATCTGGGTGGATTGAGGCACCTGGAGAACCCAGTGTTGTCTGTTTGTATAAGGACCGCCACCCAGGCTCAAAGGGATCATAAGATTATTCATGCTAGAAACTTCCGTGTGCAGCCACAAGCTATTATGGGCTCTAGCATAGTTGAGTAAGTTGTGGGAAACCTTTCCATGATGGGCTAGCAGATGTAGGGGATTGTAGGTGTACCGGCCTATCTATCGGTTAAGGGGACCTCTTCGGAAAGACTGTGTCTCGGTCATCCGTTTCTCAAACACCATGAAGTGCGAGAATCCCAACGGAGGAGATCGAGTCTTGTGGGAAAAGTGCACAAACCTCTGCAGAGTGTACAAACTAATCATGATTAGCCGTGTCCCCGGTTATGGACATCTTGAGTATCTAGTTCTTGGATTATCCCGCTGATCTCATCATGTTACTTTAATTAATATTGTTGGGTTAATGATGATACTTAATTGGGATTGAGATGCTGTCAACCATCTCAATGTTTCACAACCACCATGATAGTTAAATAAAATTTATTCCTTTGAAGTAGGGAAAAATTGGCTTTTCGCAAAAACATTATAACCATAGAGCTTTTCCACCAGCCATATATGCATGTAGTGATAGCTTTTGTTCATCATTTCTCTATGGTGTGAATTTGCCAGCATATTCCATGTGCTGACCCGTTTTCGGGCTGCAACGTTTCATGTTGCAGGATATTTTACGACGAGTAAGTGATTCGTTAGGGTTACGATTTCTACACTCAACTTTGCCGTTGGTGTTGATGGGAATCCACAACCTTGTTACTTCCGCTATTTGGATTGAGGTAATAGTATTTACGTTACTTTATACATGTGATTTACCTCTGTTATAAATCCTTGAGTACTGTGTGTGTCAGCATACTGACCCAGGGATCACACTTAAGCACAGAGACTTGATCCATTCGGGTCGGGTCTCTACAGAGGTACTAGTAAACGCTTGTGGTTAGTAAGAATATTGGTGTTAATGTTTGTGATTCCCGGAGCATGCACATATAGTCTCTCGTTATGCTATGAAGTTGGAGCATGATTTATTATTGACTGTCTTCCTTATGAGTGGCGGTCGGGGACGAGCGATGGTCTTTTCCTACCAATCTATCCCCCTAGGGGCATGCGTAGTAGTACTTTGCTTCGAGGGCTAATAAACTTTTGCAATGAGTATATGAGTTCATTATGACTAATGTGAGTCCATGGATTATACGCACTCTTACCTTTCCGCAATCTACTAGCCTCTACGGTACCGTGCATTGCCCTTTCTCACCTCGAGAGTCGGTGCAAACTTCGTAGGTGCATCCAAACCTCGTGATATGATACGCTCTATCAAACATAAGCCCTACTATATGTTCCTCAAAACAGCCACCATACCTACCTATTATGGCTTCTCCATGGCCATTCCGAGATATATTGCCATGCAACTTCCACCGCTTCCGTTTGATGACTTGAGCATTCATTGTCATATTGCTTTGCATGATCATATAGCTGACATAGTAGTTGTGGCTCAGCCACCGTTCATCATTTTTCATACATGTTACGCTAGATCATTGCACATCCTGGTACATTGCCAGAGGCATTCATATAGAGTCATATTTTGTCATAGATATTGAGTTGTAATTTTTATTACTTTTGAGTTATAAGTAAATAGAAGTGTGATGATCATCATTATTCATTTTTAGAGTAGTGCCCCAGTGAGGAAAGGATGATGGAGACTATGATTCCCCCACGAGTCGGGATGAGACTCCAGACAATGAGAGAAAAAGGAAAAAAATAAAAAAAGAAAAGAAAGAAAAAGAAAGAAAGAAAAAAAAGAAAAAAATAAACAAAGAGAGAAGGGGCATTGTTAGTATCCTTTACCACACTTGTGCTTCAAAGTAGCAGCATGTTTTTCATATGGAGAGTCTCCTATGTTGTCACTTTCATATACTAGTGGGAATTTTTCATTATAGGATTTGATGCACACCCACTTAGTTTTCATATTGAGCTTTCATACACTTGTAGCTCTTAGTGCATGCGTTGCATGGCAATCCCTACTCATCACGTTGATATCAATTGATGGGCATCTCCATAGCCCGTTGGTTAGCCGCGTCAGTGTGAGACTTTCTTACTTTTTGTCTTCTTTATATTTACCTTTATCATCATACTCTATTCCCCCCGTAGTGCTATATCCATGGCTTGCGCTCATGTATTGCGTGAGGGTTGAAAAAGTTGAAGCGCATTAAAAAATATGAACCAATTGCTCGGCTTGTCAACGGGGTTGTGCATAATAAATACTTTGTGTTAAGAAGACACAGCATGACAAGACTATATGATTTTGTAGGATAGCTTTCTTTAGCATTGGTGTTTTGAAAGACACGATCGTTTGTTCGGATGCCTGAGTATTGATGTCTTTATGTCAAATTATAGACTATTGCTTTGAATCACTTATGTCTTAATATTCATGCCATGACTAGATATATGAACAAGTTTATGCTAGGTAGCATTCCACAAAATAATTATCTTTTTTATCATTTACCTACTCGAGGACGAGCAGGAATTGAGCTAGGGGATGCTGATACGTCTCCGTCGTATCTATAATTTTTGATTGTTTCATGCCAATATTATACAACTTTCACATATTTTTGGCAACTTTTTATATGATTTATTGGACTAACGTATTGATCCAATGCCCAGTGCTAGTTCCTGGTTTTTTCATGTTTTTTGTATCACAGAAAATCCATATCAAACGAAGTCCAAATGCAATAAACTTTCACGGAGAATTATTTTGGAATATATGTGATTTTTGGGAGTTGGAATCACCGCAAACGGAGGCCCACAGAGTCCAGAAGACACCAGGGCGCGCCAGAGGCCCCTGACGCGTGGTGGTAGGTTGTGCCCTCCTCGAATGTCGGTTGGAGCTCTACTTCGGGCGCAAGGAAGCTTATATCCTGAAAAAATCGTGTTAAAATCTCAGCGCAATTGGAGTTATGGATCTTCTGGAATATTAGAAATGGTTTTCGGCCAGATAGGAACGCGAAACAGAAGAGAACAGAGAGGGAGATCCAATCTCGGAAGGGCTCCCGCCCCTCCGCCGCCATGGAGACCAAGGACCAGAGGGGAACTCTCCTCCCATCTAGGGGGGAGGCCAAGGAAGAAGAAAAAGGAGGGGGGGGCTCTCTTCCCCTCGCTTCCGGTGGCTCCAGAGTGCCGCCGGGGCAACGATCGGGACGGCGATCTACATCAATAATATTGCTACCGTCAATACCAACTCTCTCCCCCTCTATGCGGCGGTGTAACAGCCCTTCTCCCCGCTGTAATATCTACTTAAACATGGTGCTCAACTCCATATATTATTTCCCAATGATATTTGGCTATCCTATGATGTTTGAGTAGATCCATTTTGTCATGTGGGTTAATCGTGATCTTGGTTGGTATGACTGTATATTTTATTTATGGCGCTGTCCTACGGTGCCCACCGTTCTCGCGCAAACGTGAGGGGTCCCCGCTGTAGGGTGTTGCAATATGTTCATGGTTCGCTTATGGTGGGTTGTGAGAGTGACAGAAGCTTAAACCTGAGTAAGTGGGGTATGAAGTATGGGAGTAAAGAGGACTTGATACTTAATGCTATGGTTGGGTTTCACGACCTTAATGATCTTTAGTAGTTGCGGATGCTTGCTAGAGTTCCAATCATAAGTGCATATGATCCAAGTAGAGAAAGAATGTTTATCTCATGCCTCTCCCTCATATAAAATTACAAGAATGATTACCGGTACTTGTTATTGATTGCCTAGGGACAAATAACTTTCTTGTTGACACAAACCCTTTTACTAAACACCTAAGTTTTATTATCTTGCAAAGTACTTCTAGTTTTATTCTTGCAAAGTAGTTCTAGCATCACACCTACAAAATAGTTTCATACTTGTTTTCGGTAAAGCAAACGTCATGTGTGCGTAGAGTTGTATCGGTGCACTACAAAAAAAAGACACATCCGTGACATTTTGGGCCGAACGAATTTTTTTCTGTCATACATATGACACTTCTATGACGATAATTGTGACAAAACCCGGTATCATCATAGATGTGGTGGGCTCCTACTTCTATGACAAAAAATCATGACAGAAAATGGGCTTTTCGTCCTGGGCGGGCCAGAGACGCAACTGCATGACATTCTTTGGGCCGTCCGTGACGGAAAAAACCGTGGTAGAACCGAGGGCGAGGAAAATTTTGGCGAGTTCCCCGTTACGGTGGGAGGTCGGGGGCCGAGCGATGCGTGTTTCTCTCATACATGCACGCGCGTGTGTGCGAGGCGTTGGCTCTAACTGAACCCGAGCGAGGCGTTGGGCTCTAACTGAACCCGAGCGATTGCACTGCAGGCTACGCGTTACTGAACCCGAGCGATCGATCGATGGCTGTTGACTGAACCCGATCGAGCGATTCATTCGCTACTGCTGCTAACTGAAGTCGATCAATGCTGCCTCTGGGATGAACAGTGAGCGTTGCGGGGGGGGGGGTTTGGATGAACAGTGAGCGGTGGCGTTGCCTCTGGATGAACAGGACCCCATGGTGTGGTGGAGGGATGGATGAACAGTAGATGGTGGAGGGGTGCCCGTGGAGGGGTGGTTGAACAGGACCCCGTGGTGTGGAGGGCTGGATGAACAGTAGACGGTGGAGGGGTGCCCGTGGAGGGGTGGTTGAACAGTAGCCGGTGGAGTAGCGCGCTGTGGAGGCTGGATGAACAGGAGCCCGTGGAGGCTGGAGGAGGTCGACGGTAGCCCGTGGAGGCTGGAGGAGGTCGACGGTGGAGATGAACAGTATCCCGTGGAGTCCCGTTTTGCGGTACGCCACACCCCTCCCGATCAACAGGACCCCCGTTTTGACCGTAGGAGGTCCATTTCATCCGTTTTGCAGTACGCCACACCCCTCCCGATCAACAGGACCCCCGTTTCGACTGTAGGAGGTCCGTTTCCTCTGTTTTGCGGTACGCCACACCCCTCCCGATCAATATGACCCCCATTTCGACCGTGGGAGGTCCGTTTCCTCCGATTTGCAATACGCCACACCCCTCCCGATCAACAGGACCCCGTTCCGAATGTAGGAGGTCCGTTTCCTCCGTTGTGCGGTACGCCAGGCCTCGTTTCCATCGCCTGTTCCATCCAAGCCCTCCCGATGAACACGACCATGCATTTCGTTCCGACCCAGCCGGTTGGCTCCCACGCGTTCCGTTGTCTCCCGATGAACACGACGCATTCCGTTGCCTCCCCATGAACACGACACATTCCGTTGCCTCCCCATGAACACGACGACGACGCTGTTTCTCCGTTCCGACCCAGCCATGTACACGAGCCCTGGCCGTACGTATGCGCGAGTAGGCGTTCGAGACCCCGCCCGTATGTACATATACGTGGCCGTATTTTTTTTCTTGCACCCTGGCCGCTGTACGTACGTGTACATGCTATGTGCGTGCCTCTACTACGACACGTACGCGCCTCTACTACGACACGTGCGCGCCTCTACTACGACACGTGCGCGCCTCTATATCCACTAGTATATATGTACGTACACGTTCGCGACCAGAATGACAACGCTATGTACGCTTCGACCAGGTGGGTGCCGACTGTCAGGCACTTCCTTGCCTGCGAAGATGTAGCTGGTGGGTCCCAGCAGTCAGGGGGGCGAATTGTTTTTTTGCCCGGACGCACTTCCTTGCGTGCGAAGATGTAGTTGGCGGGTCCCAGCAGTCAGGGGCAAACGTTTTTTTTGCGAAATACGGTGGCCCGTCCGGTGGGTCCCAGCTGTCAGGTGGAGGAATAATTATTTTGCACGTAATAAGGAGGCACTTCCTTGCTGCGGCCGTGGACCCAGCTATCAGCCTCTCCACGTACAGTCCACGTCCGATGGAAGCCGTTCCTTGACCACGTTGACCACGCCGCGCCGAGAGTGTTGGAAATATGCCCTAGAGGATTCGGATGACTCTGAGTAGTAAACCGGATTCGTATAGTAGAGCAGTTATTTGGAATAGCTCCAAGTAGCGCGTGGTAGCTACATCTACAAGATGACATAGAGATTTGTAAAGCACACACGGATCTGAATGTTGCATACCCGTTGACTAAAACCTCTCTCGTAAGCATAACATGATCAAACCCTAGAACTCATTGAGTGTTAATCACATGGTGATGTGGACTAGATTATTGACTCTAGTGAACTTTGAGTGTTAATCACATGGTGATGTGAACTAGATTATTGACTCTAGTGCAAGTGGGAGACTATTGGAAATATGCCCTAGAGGCAATAATAAAATGGTTATTATTGTATTTCCTTGTTCATGATAATTGTCTGTTGTTCATGCTATAAATGTATTAACTGGAAACCGTAATACATGTGTGAATACATAGAACACAAAATGTCCCTAGTAAGCCTCTAGTTGACTAGCTCGTTGATCAATATATGGTTATGGTTTCCTGACCATGGACATTGGATGTCATTGATAACGGGATCACATCATTAGGAGAATGATGTGATGGACAAGACCCAATCCTAAGCATAACACAAGATCGTGTAGTTCGTTTGCTAGAGCTTTTCTAATGTCAAGTATCGTTTCCTTAGACCATGAGATTGTGCAACTCCCGGATACCGTAGGAATGCTTTGGGTATACCAAACGTCACAACATAACTGGGTGGCTATAAAGGTGCACTACAGGTATCTCCGAAAGTGTCTGTTGGGTTGGCACGAATCGAGACTGGGATTTGTCACTCCGTATGACGGAGAGGTATCTCTGGGCCCACTCGGTAATGCATCATCATAATGAGCTCAATGTGACCAAGTGTTTGGTCACGGGATCATGCATTACGGTATGAGTAAAGTGACTTGCCGGTAACGAGATTGAACAAGGTATTGGGATACCGACGATCGAATCTCGGGCAAGTAACGTACCGATTGACAAAGGGAATTGTATACGGGATTGATTGAATCCTCGACATCGTGGTTCATCCGATGAGATCATCGTGGAACATGTGGGAGCCAACATGGGTATCCATATCCCGCTGTTGGTTATTGACCGGAGAGTCGTCTCGGTCATGTCTGCATGTCTCCCGAACCCGTAGGGTCTACACACTTAAGGTTCGATGACGCTAGGGTTGTAGAGATATTAGTATGCGGAAATCCGAAAGTCGTTCGGAGTCCCGGATGAGATCCCGGACGTCACGAGGAGTTCCGGAATGGTCCGGAGGTAAAGATTTATATATGGGAAGTCCTATTTTGGCCACCGGAAAATGTTCGAGATTTTTCGGTATTGTACCGGAAGGTTCTAGAAGGTTCCGAAGTGGGGCCCACCTGCATGGGGGGACCCACATGAACGTGGGTAGTGGGGGCAAGGCCCTACACCCCTGGTCAAGGCGCACCAAGATCCCACCTTAGAAGGAATAAGATCATATCCCGAAGGGATAAGATCAAGATCCCTAAAAAAGGGGGATAACAATCGGTGGGGAAGGGAAATGATGGGATTTCTTTCCCCCACCTTTGCCAACGCCCCAATGGACTTTGAGGGCAAGAAACCAGCCCCCTCCACCCCTATATATAGTGGGGAGGCCCATGGGAGCAGCACCCCAAGCCCTGGCGCCTCCCTCCCTCCCGTGACACCTCTTCCTCCCCGCTTGCGCTTGGCGAAGCCCTGCCGGGATCCCGCTACTTCCACCACCACGCCGTCGTGCTGCTGGATCTCCATCAACTTCTCCTCCCCCCTTGCTGGATCAAGAAGGAGGAGACGTCCCCGCTCCGTACGTGTGTTGAACGCGGAGGTGCGTCCGTTCGGCGCTAGGATCATCGGTGATTTGGATCACGACGAGTACGACTCCATCAACCCCGTTCTCTTGAACGCTTCCGCTCGAGATCTACAAGGGTATGTAGATGCAATCCTCCCCTCTCATTGCTAGCATCTCCTAGATTGATCTTGGTGACACGTAGGAAAATTTTGAATTTCTGCTACGTTCCCCAACAGTGGTATCAGAGCCAGGTCTATGCGTAGATTCTATGCACGAGTAGAACACAAAGTAGTTGTGGGCGATGATTTGTTCAATTTGCTTGCTGTTACTAGTCTTATCTTGATTCGGCGGCATTGTGGGATGAAGCGGCCCGGACCGACCTTACACGTACTCTTTCGTGAGACAGGTTCCACCGACTGACATGCACTTGATGCATAAGGTGGCTAGCGGGTGTCTGTCTCTCCCACTTTAGTTGGATCAGATTCAATGAAAAGGGTCCTTATGAAGGGTAAATAGCAATTGGCATATCACCGTTGTGGCTTTTGCGTAGGTAAGAAACGTTCTTGCTAGAAACCCATAGCAACCACGTAAAACATGCAACAACAATTAGAAGACGTCTAACTTGTTTTTGCAGGGTATGCTATGTGATGTGATATGGCCAAAAGGATGTGATGAATTATATATGTGATGTATGAGATTGATCATGTTCTTGTAATAGGAATCTCAACTTGCATGTCGATGAGTGACAACCGGCAGGAGCCATAGGAGTTGTCTTGCTAGAAACGCCATGTAATTACTTTACTTTATTGCTAACCGTTAGCCATAGTAGTAGAAGTACTAGTTGGCGAGACAACTTCATGAAGACACGATGATGGAGATCATGATGATGGAGATCATGGTGTCATGCCGGTGACGAAGGTGATCATGCCGCGCCTCGAAGATGGAGATCAAAGGCGCAAGATGATATTGGCCATATCATGTCACTTATTGATTTGCATGTGATGTTTGTCATGTTTACATCTTATTTGCTTAGAACGACGGTAGCATAAATAAGATGATCCCTCACTAAAATTTCATGAGATGTGTTCCCCCTAACTGTGCACCATTGCGAAGGTTCGTTGTTTCGAAGCACCACGTGATGATCGGGTGTGATAGATTCTAACGTTCGCATACAACGGGTGTTGATGAGCCTAGCATGTACAGACATGGCCTCGGAACACAAGCAAAACACTTAGGTTGACTTGACGAGCCTAGCATGTACAGACATGGCCTCGGAACACAAGAGACCGAAAGGTCGAACATGAGTCGTATAGTAGATACGATCAACATGGAGATGTTCACCGATGATGACTTGTCCGTCTCACGTGATGATCGGACACGGCCTAGTCAATTCGGATCATGTATCACTTAGATGACTAGAGGGATGTCTATCTAAGTGGGAGTTCATTAAATAATCAGATGAACTTAATTATCATGAACATAGTCAAAAGGTCTTTGCAAATAATGTCATAGCTTACGCTTTAGTTCTACTAAGATATGTTCCTAGAGAAAATTTAGTTGAAAGTTGATAGTAGCAATTATGCGGACTGGGTTCGTAAACTGAGGATTGTCCTCATTGCTGCACAGAAGGCTTGTCCTCACCGCTCGGTGTGCTGAACCTCGAGCGTCGTTTGTGGATGTTGCGAACACCTGACATACACGTTTTGATGACTACGTGATAGTTCAGTGCGTAATGTTGAACGGTTTAAAATTGTGGCACCAAAGACGGTTTTGAAACGTCGCAGAACATATGAGATGTTCCAAAGACTGAAATTGGGATCTCAGACTAGTGCCCACGTCAAGAGGTATGAGACCTCTGACAAGTTTCTTAAGCCTGCAAACTAAGGGAGAAAAGCTCAATCGTTGAGCATGTGCTCAGATTGTCTGAGTACTACAATCACTTGAATCGAGTGGGAGTTAATCTTCCAGATGAGATAGTGATGGTTCTCAGTAGTCACTGCCACCAAGCTATTAGAGCTTCGTGATGAACTATAACATATCAGGGATAGACATGATGGTCCTTGAGCAACTCGCGATGTTTGACACTGCGAAATTAGAAATCAACTAGGAGCATCAATTGTTGATGGTTAGTAAAACCACTAGTTTCTAGAAGGGCAAGGGCAAGAAGGGATACTTCATGAAACGGCAAATCAGTTGCTGCTCTACTGAAGAAACCCAAGGTTGAACCCAAACTCGAGACTAAGTGCTTCTGAAATGAGGGGAACGGTCACTGAAGCAGAACTACCCTAGATACTTCGTAGATGAGAAGGCTGGCAAGGTCGACAGAAGTATATTGGATATACATTATATTAATGTGTACTTTACTAGTACTCCTAGTAGCACCAGGGTATTATATACCGGTGTTGGGAAACGTAGTAATTTCAAAAAAAATTCCTACGCACACGCAAGATCATGGTGATGCATAGCAACGAGAGGGGAGAGTGTTGTCCACGTACCCTCGTAGACCGAAAGCGGAAGCGTTAACACAACGCGGTTGATGTAGTCGTACGTGTTCACGATCCGACCGATCAAGTACCGAACGCACGACACCACAGAGTTCAGGACACGTTCAGCTCGATGACGTCCCTCGAACTCCGATCCAGCCGAGTGTTGAGGGAGAGTTTCGTCAGCATGACGGCATGGTGACGATGATGATGTTCTACCGACGCAGGGCTTCGCCTAAGCACCGCTACGATATTATTGAGGTGTAATATGGTGGAGGGGGGCACCGCACACGGCTAAAAGATCGTTGATCAATTGTTGTGGCTATGGGGTGCCCCCTGCCCCCATATATAAAGGAGCAAGGGGGAGGCCGCCGGCCAAGGAGGAGGGCGCGCCAAGGGGGGAGTCCTACTCCCACCGGGAGTAGGACTCCTCCTTTCCTTGTTGGAATAGGAGAAGGGAAGGGAGAAGGAGAAAGAAGGAAGGGGGCGCCCCCCTCCCTAGTCCAATTCGGACTAGTCCATGGGGAGGGGTGCGGCCACCCTTTGGGGCCTTTCTCTCCTTTCCCGTATGGCCCATTAAGGCCCAATACGAATTCCCGTAACTATCCGGTACTCCGAAAAATACCCGAATCACTCGGAACCTTTCCGAAGTCCGAATATAGTCGTCCAATATATCGATCTTTACGTCTCGGCCATTTCGAGACTCCTCGTCATGTCCCCGATCTCATCCAGGACTCCGAACTCCTTCGGTACATCAACACACATAAACTCATAATATAACCGTCATCGTAACGTTAAGCGTGCGGACCCTACGGGTTTGAGAACTATGTAGACATGACCGAGACACCTCTCCGGTCAATAACCAATAGCGGAACCTGGATGCTCATATTGGCTCCCACATATTCTATGAAGATCTTTATCGGTCAGACCGCATAACAACATACGTTGTTCCCTTTGTCATCGGTATCTTACTTGCCGGAGATTCGATCGTCGGTATCTTAATACCTAGTTCAATCTCGTTACCGGCAAGTCTCTTTACTCGTTCTTTAATACATCATCTCGCAACAAACTCATTAGTTGCAATGCTTGCAAGGCTTAAGTGATGTGCATTACCGAGAGGGCCCAGAGATACCTCTCCGACAATCGGAGTGACAAATCCTAATCTCGAAATACGCCAACCCAACAAGTACCTTTGGAAGCACCTGTAGAGCACCTTTATAATCACCCAGTTACGTTGTGACGTTTGGTAGCACACAAAGTGTTCCTCTGGTAAACGGGAGTTGCATAATCTCATAGTCATAGGAACATGTATAAGTCATGAAGAAAGCAATAGCAACATACTAAACGATCGAGTGCTAAGCTAACAGAATGGGTCAAGTCAATCACATCATTCTCCTAATGATGTGATCCCGTTAATCAAATGACAACTCATGTCTATGGCTAGGAAACATAACCATCTTTGATCAACGAGCTAGTCAAGTAGAGGCATACTAGTGACACTCTGTTTGTCTATGTATTCACACATGTATCATGTTTCCGGTTAATACAATTCTAGCATGAATAATAAACATTTATCATGATATAAGGAAATAAATAATAACTTTATTATTGCCTCTAGGGCATATTTCCTTCAGTCTCCCACTTGCACTAGAGTCAATAATCTAGTTCACATCGCCATGTGATTTAACACCAATAATTCACATCACCATGTGATTAACACCCATAGTTCACATCGTCATGTGACCAACACCCAGAGGGTTTACTAGAGTCAGTAATCTAGTTCACATCGCTATGTGATTAATACCCAAAGAGTACTAAGGTGTGATCATGTTTTGCTTGTGAGATTATTTCAGTCAACGGGTCTGTCACATTCAGATCCGTAAGTATTTTGCAAATTTCTATGTCTACAATGCTCTGCACGGAGCTACTCTAGCTAATTGCTCCCACTTTCAATATGTATCTAGACCGAGACTTAGAGTCATCTAGATTAGTGTCAAAAACTTGTATCGACGTAACCCTTTACGACGAACCTTTTGTCACTTCCATAATCGAGAAACATATCCTTATTCCAGTAAGGATAATTTTTACCACTGTCCAGTGATCTACTCCTAGATCACTATTGTACTCCCTTGCAGTGTAGGGTATACAATAGATCTGGTACACATCATGGCATACTTTATAGAATCCTATGGCCGAGGCATAGGGAATGACTTTCATTCTTTTTCTATCTTCTGCCGTGCTCGGGCTTTGAGTCTTACTCAATTTCACACCTTGTAACATAGGCAAGAAACTCTTTCTTTGACTGTTCCATTTTGAACTACTTCAAAATCTTGTTAAGGTATGTACTCATTGAAAAAACTTATCAAGCGTCTTGATCTATCTCTATAGATCTTGATGCTCAATATGTAAGCAGCTTCACCGAGGTCTTTCTTTGAAAAACTCCTTTCAAACACTCCTTTATGCTTTGCAGAATAATTCTACATTATTTCCGATCAACAATATGTCATTCACATATACTTATCAGAAATGCTGTAGTGCTCCCAGTCACTTTCTTGTAAATACAGGCTTCACCGCAAGCCTGTATAAAACTATATCCTTTGATCAACTTATCAAATCGTATATTCCATCTCCGAGATACTTGCACCAGTCCATAGATGGATCGCTGGAGCTTGCATATTTTGTTAGCACCTTTAGGATCGACAAAACCTTCTGGTTGCATCATATACAACTCTTCTTTAATAAATCCATTAAGGAATGCAGTTTTGTTTATCCATTTGCCAGATTTCATAAAATGCGGCAATTGCTAACATGATTCGGACAAACTTAAGCATAGATACGAGTGAGAAACTCTCATCGTAGTCAACATCTTGAACTTGTCGAAAATCTTTTGCGACAATTCTAGCTTTGTAGATAGTAACACTACTACCAGCGTCCGTCTTCCTCTTGAAGATCCATTTAATCTCAATGGCTCGCCGATCATTTGGCAAGTCAATCAAAGTCCATACTTTGTTCTCATACATGGATCTCATCTCAGATTTCATGGCCTCAAGCCATTTTGCGGAAGGTTCGTCATGGTCTAGTAACATAACCTCCAGAACAGGATTACCGTACCACTCTGGTGCGGATCTTACTCTGGTTGACCTACGAGGTTCAGTAATAACTTGATCTGAAGTTCCATGATCATCATCATTAACTTCCTCACTAATTGGTATAGGCGTCACAGAAACTGGTTTCTGCGATGAACTACTTTCCAATAAGGGAGCAGGTACAATTACCTCATCAAGTTCTACTTTCCTCCCACTCACTTCTTTCGAGAGAAACTCCTTCTCTAGAAAGGATCCATTCTTAGAAACAATGTTTTGCCTTCGGATCTGTGATAGAAGGTGTACCCAACTGTCTCCTTTGGGTATCCTATGAAGACACATTTCTCCGATTTGGGTTTGAGCTTATCAGGATGAAACCTTTTCACATAAGCATCTCAACCCCAAACTTAAAGAAACGACAACTTTGGTTTCTTGCCAAACCACAGTTCATAAGATGTCGTCTCAACGGATTTAGATGGTACCCTATTTAACGTGAATGTAGCTGTCTCTAATGCATAACCCCAAAACGATAGTGGTAGATCGGTAAGAGACATCATATATTGCACCATATCTAATAAAGTATGGTCACGATGTTCGGATACACCATTACACTGTGGTGTTCTAGGTGGCGTGAGTAGTGAAACTATTTCACATTGTTTTTACTAAAGGCCAAACTCGTAACTCAAATACTCTTCTCCACGATCAGATCGTAGAAACTTTATTTTCTTGTTACGATGATTTTCCACTTCACTCTGAAATTATATGAACTTTTCAAATGTTTCAGACTTCTGTTTCATTAAGTAGATATACCCATATCTGCTCAAATCATTTGTGAAGGTCAGAAATTAATGATACCTGCTACGAGCCTCAATATTCATCGGACCACATACATCTGTATGTATGATTTCCAACAAATCTGTTGCTCTCTCCATAGTTCCGGAGAACGGCGTTTTAGTCATCTTGCCCATGAGGCATGGTTCGCAAGCATCAAGTGATTCATAATCAATTGATTCCAAAATCCCATCAGTATGGAGTTTCTTCATGCGCTTCACACCAACATGACCTAAACGGCAGTGCCACAAATAAGTTGCACTATCATTATTAACTTTGCATTTTTTGGCTTCATTATTATGAATATGTGTATCACTACGATCGAGATCCAACAAACCATTTTATTTGGTGTATGACCATAGAAGGTTTTACTCATGTAAACAGAACAACAATTATTCTCTAATTTAAATGAATAACCGTATTGCAACAAACATGATCAAATCATATTCATGCTCAACGCAAACACCAAATAACACTTATTTAGTTTCAACACTAATCCCGAAAGTATAGGGAGTGTGCGATGATGATCATATCAATCTTGGAACTACTTCCAACACACATCGTCACCTCGCCTTTTACTAGTCTCTGTTTATTCTGCAACTCCCGTTTTGAGTTACTACTCTTAGCAACTGAACCAATATCAAATAACGAGGGTGTCGTGGAATTGTCACGGCAGATGTCCTCGAGTTAGGACTTAGTCGCGGAGCCATCGCAGTTAGGAAGCTTGAAGGGGTTAATGCGGGACAAGGAACACGAGGGTTTATACTGGTTCGGCCCCTTACGGTGAAGGTAAAAGCCTACGTCCAGTTTGAGGTGGTATTGATTAGGGTTACGATCACTAGGGAGCTAAACTGCTATGCCCGGCTCTCGATGAGATTGTTCTTGTCCCTAAACCGCTGCCGGGTCGTCCCTTTATATAGGGAGGCTGACGCCCAGCAGCCCTCAGAGTCCCGGCCGGCTCATAAGAGTGTCCGTCTCGGACTCTCAACTATACTTGCCTTACACTACAAGTTCTACCATAATAATGATTGTAACTACGGGCCTTAAGCCATATCCGGGTCTTAAGCCCATCTTTGGCCCACCGTCTTCAAGCTTGGCACCGGTCTTCTGGTAATGACTATTAGAGTAACCCGGCCCCTCTTGGCGGGTGACTCTAAGGTCTATATCCTCAACATTAGGCCCCAGATTGATTTGAGCCGGCTCATGTCAATCTTCAATTCCTTCAACAGAAAAATCTCCGGCTTACCATCTGTGTGAAGGCCATAACACGGCGTGACATCATCCTCTGGACTCCGGATAATCCGCCGTGACGTCATCTTCCATTAAGCCCGTTGTTTACTCCGCCAGATCCGCAACGGATCTTTGCATTTACTGTCATCCCGAAAATCGAGGCGTTGCGTGGGGAGATAACCACGCCTCGGTCCCCTTGATTCTCGTGCCCGTTTTACGAGCTGGCCTTATAAATAGGCCGGCCCGACGGGCCATTCTCACTCTCCTTCTGTCGTCTCCTTCCTCTCACTGTCCCGTGCTGCTCGAGCTCCGCCGCCGTCGCCGCCGCGGGTCTTCTCATCGTCACCAGCTCAGGCCGCTGCATCACCCTGATCGGACCAGATAAACGCGACAACCTCCGCAGCTCTCCATCTCCTGTAAGTCCTGCTTACCCTGTAGAATGGATCTTGCCGTAGGGTTCGCCCGCGTTCTTCGTGTTCGTCGCCATTGCCACAAACTCCGGTAGTTTTCTTTCTTACTGCCCCTTTTGATCTTAGATCTGCATAGAACTAGTGCGGCGGTTGTTTTGCACTTATTTCAAATGCCAATAGGTCTCTTTCCACTGCATAACGGCTTCGTTCGAGCTCAAGAACATCCACTCGTCTGGTTCTAGGTCTAGAAACTTTTTATTTTACCCGACCATTTTGATCCAAAAGTTTTATTGCGATGTGTGAAACCTGTTTTACCACACTTAGTAAAAAACTGTAATCATTGAGCCTCGGCGGTTTACATTTCCGATTTAAAGAAAACCACGTGCCGTAGAACCTTCCGGCTTAAAGAAAACCATGCTTCATAGAATCCTCCGGCTTAGCTGTGATAAGGCCGTAGATAATCAATTTATTTTGAATGCCCCTGCGGCTTAAATAACCTGCTGTACTTAGGTATATACCATTAGTCCCCTTCATAAGCCGCCACCTTAGTTTTGAACTGTAGATCTCCTCCGGCTTACAATTAACCCGGACGTTTTTCCTTTTTGTCATAGACTGCCGACTTTCACCATGCCTCCCAAGGCTCCCATTACTTGCAACTGGATGAGATCCAACGTCACCAATGAGACCCTAGCAGATTTTGTTAAGTCCGGATATTTGCCCAAGAAAGACATCATGTCCTACCGTGCCCCTGACCCGTCAGAAGAGAAACCACAGCCAAAGGACGGGGAGGTAGTAATTTCTGCGGATCATATGAGCCGGGGCTTCGCACCGCCCAGCTCAAAGTTTTTTAGGGACGTGCTAAACTTCTTCGACTTGCGGCCTCAAGATATAGGACCCAACTCAGTGTCCAACATCTGCAATTTCCAAGTCTTCTGCGAGGTTTACCTTGGAGAAGAACCTAGTCTGCTGCTCTTCAGAGAGCTTTTTTACTTAAACCGCCAGAATGAGTGCGCCAATGGGCCAAGTCTGGAGTTAGGTGGCATCTCCATCCAGCGGCGTAGGGACTGCCTTTTCCCTTACGCAGAGCCGCCGAGCCACCTAAAGGATTGGAACATGACTTGGTTCTACTGCCAAGATACGTCCCCGGCTGATGAAAGCCCGCTGCCCGGCTTTCGCCCAACACGTCTGGAGCCGACTCACCCACTGTCGGGCAAGCTGACTCAAGCGGAGCGCCAGCCTCTGCTTCCCACTATCAACAAGATCAAGGCTCTCCTGGGCAATGGTCTGAACGGAATCGACCTGGTCCGGGTCTGGGTCTCATGGCAGGTGATCCTATTGAGCCGCCGCCCCGGCTTAATGTGTGAGTATACGGGCCGAAAAGACGACCCTCAGAGACACAGCCGCAATGATCTTCCTGAAGACGTTGCAGAGGAAATGACCAAGGCTCTCTTAAACGAGAGCCTAGCAGACTGTGGGAGGACCGGGTTAGCCCCCTTCTGCAAGACCAACCCAGCCCCAGCGGTAAGCCGCCTATCTGAATATCCAATCTTCTTCTGTATATAACTTTCATCTGAATCTTCTAATGAAACCACCATTGTATTTTTCAGGCTGACGACAAGTTCTGGCGGGTCAAATACGACCATGAGGTGGCGAAGAAGGCCAGAAAGGTGAAGAAAGCCGCCAAGAAAGCTGCCCCTCGCAGGAAAGGAAGCAGACCTACTGCCTCCGAGCTGATGCAATTGAGCGACAGCTCCGAGTCAGAGGTAACCCCTGAGTCTTTAAGTCCTTGCTATATTCACTGTTTGTTGCTGTCCGCCTTATCAATACTTACTCATTGACAGGATGACACCGGCGCAAGTAACCCGGTGGTTGAAGAGGTAATGTCACTTTCCTCCGACTCGGAGCCCTTGCCACAGCTGAAAGTCCGAAGGGTAACCCGGAAAGTAAGCTTTTCACATCCTTTAGCTTATCAAGACCCTCAATTTATTTTGAAGCGACAGGTTCATGAAAGCCGGCGTCACACCCGGACCAACAAGGACACCGACCTCTCCGCCTGGTTACCCGACGCAACAAGGAAGCGCCGAACTGAGGTTATTTCCCACTTGTACCCCTTTCATCCATTGGCATGTGTTTTCCGTCAGCCACTCAACTCTTCTGACTCCAATTATCAGGAGACCTCCCCCTCTTCGGGCGACTCTATGCAGTCGAGTCTTCCGACTTTCAAGACCGCGCCCGGGTAATGACAACCATCTCATATTATACTTGTCTGTACTTACTCTTTTTGTGCTTAACGTTTCTGACCTTTCAGTGCCCAGGCAAAGCTCACCAAGAGAGCGAAGAAGACCAAGTCAGCCGGGGTGCCGGATTTGCCTGATCAGGACTTGCCTGAGCCGGAGGTGACGGTCCAAGAGCCGCCAGCTGCCTCCGCCCCCGAAGCCGCCACTCCAAAGGACCCAGCACCTGTAGAAGCTTCTGCTGACCCGGAGGCCTCCGGCTCAGCTCAACCAACAAACGACCCGGACGTGGTAATCACCCGGACGGAGTTCGTTGAGCCGGGGAGACCCACCGTGCTAGCCAAGTGTTCCGCTAAGGGGGAATTGCTGCAGTCCCACCGGGTGAATCTGGACCTCTCCAACTACACAAACCTGAGCATCGGAGAGCTCGTCTCTGGCTATATCAGCCAAGTACACAAGAGCCAGGACGCAGAGGTCGCCATGGTGAACCAGATCCAGCAAAAATCTGAGGTATCATTCTGCTGTCTTCTTACTTACTGCATAGTTACCTTTGCCATGCTAGCCCCCAAGTCAACGACTTATGATTGAATATGTTGTAGACTTAGGTTCCGGCTTACTCCATTGAGCCGGCGGTTTGTAGATAGATACGTTCAATATGCATTAGCCCCCAAGTGCCAAGTGTCTTTGCTTGGAAAACGCTTGGGACTTATATAGTAACTGTTAATAACCCGGAAATATGTGCAGGCTGTTGTCAAGAAGCTAGAGGCGGACCTTGCGGATCTCAAGAACCGACTGAAGATGCAAGAGATGGAGACCCGGAAGGCAAACGCTAAGTTTGTATCCAGCATCGCCGCTCAAGAGAAGCTGAAGACAGAGTTTGATGCTGAGCGAAAAGCCTGGGCCGAAGAGAAGGCCGCACTGGTGACCTGGGCTGAACAGGCGGAGAAGGCTCTCTCCGAGAAGACCGCCGAGCTCTCTGGCCTAAAGCGCCATGTTTCCCAGATGGTGGCCGCCATCTTCGGTAAGTCGCCTCGCCGGCTTTCATCAAGTTTAGAATGTTTATATCTCATGATTCATCCTTGTCGCCGGCTTATCTAATTCTGTTAAACAGGTCCCAGAAGTGCCAACCTCAACCAGAGCGTGGTCACCAAGCTAAAGGCCGTGTATACCCTGGTGGAGCAGCTCTACACCGGGTCACAGCGTGCCTTAGCTGTGGTGGCCCTATCCAACGAGGTGCCGACTCACCTGGCAGAAGTCCTGCGCCGGCTCGCTGTTCTGCCTCAGCGGATCCAAGAGCTGCGACGGGCCTCTGCGAGAGCCGGAGCGATCGCCGCGCTAAGCCGGGCCAAGGCATTCCTGCCGGAGTTAGACCCGGCGGACATCGCCCTTGGCTATCCAAGCCTGAAGGAAGACGGCTCAGCTTTCGATCAGAAGGACTTCGCAGCTTGCGTGAAGGCTGTACGCCCGGTGGCCACCCTTATCGGGAATGACACAGATCTGACCAAGTACCAGCCGGGTTACGATGCGGAGAATCAGAGGATTCCAACCCCTCGCTATGAAGCCCTCAACCTGATCCCGCCGGCTCGTCAGCACACCTTCGCCCCGGAGATTGACCCGACCGGGTTAATTGACGAGGAAGCCCAATTCGAAGCTCTCAGCGGCATCAACTGGAAGTCATCAACCTTCCAGGTCTTGGGATCAGCCGGAGGAGAGGATAGGAACGAGCCGGAGACTTCAACTCAGCGGGCATCGTGACTCGGCTGGCGGTTTACCAAACAATGCTCCACCCTTTTTAGACTTGATGAGTTTTGTAATAGAGTAGGTGCAACAGTTTATCTCTGCCGTGCCATCGTGCACGTATTGAATGCTAAAGTCTTTTGAAGTTGTCTCTTTGATATTTCTCCGGGTCATAATCCATCATTTGTTTTTCTTAACCTCAAAAGAGGTGCCTTCAATTATCCTGCATAGAAAAGCAAATTACAAGTCTCGAGGCGGCTTACCGCCCTGAGAATCATAAGTGTTAAATAACCCGGAGTATGAATCAAAAAGGACCTGTCTTCAATGATATCCTGAATACAGCCGTAAAACATACTTAACGGCCTGCCAGCATACTTCCGGTTTAGATAATCCGGATGAGAAAGTTGGTACCTGCAACTCCGGTTTACCTGCCTTATAACACCTATTGCGTGCAGCAATACTGTAAACCAAGGTTAAGCCGGCAAAGTGAGATCCGGCTGTACACACCTTGACATAATCAAAGAAAACTTGTGATAAAGCAGAAGAACTTAGGGGCTTCCGGTTCGGATACGACCAGAAACCCAGCCCAAAGGGGTTAAGCTAAGATTCGGATACGATCATATAGCCCCCAGTAGGTGTGGCGATGCCAATCAAGAGGGTACCGACAGCTATGTTCTCTTTGGTTCGAATACGACCCATGTTTGAACAGGAAGCCCCCAAGTGATTTTAAGAATTGTTTAACGACGCTGATTCGAATACGATCCACGTTGGTTCTCAAAGGGGTTAAACTATGATTCAAATATGATCAGAGAAAACCTCCCAATGAGCTCGGCACTTTGCCAATCAAAAGGGTATCGACAGCTATGTTCTCTTTGGTTCGAATACGACCCATGTTTGAACAGGAAGCCCCCAAGTGACCTTGTTGCTGATGGCTAGATTCGGATACGATCATAAGCCGGATCCTCCTTCAAGTCATCATGTAATCTTGCCATGAAAACAACACATGCATATTTGGAGGAAAAAAAGGACAGAGGTCCTGCTTGATTGCTCATCATAATATATACATGGCTGAGGGAAATATGTACATTATGAGAGCCGGTGGCTCAAGTGTAGTAAGGTCGAAGCTGAGCTATGTTCCACGGCCGATGGGTCTCTTCCTCCGACTTACGTGAATCCTTGTGCTCCCGAATGTCAATGAGGTAATATGACCCGTTGTGCAAGTTCTTGCTGACCACAAAGGGCCCTTCCCAAGGTGGGGATAACTTGTGTGCATCTGTTTGATCCTGGATGAGCCGGAGCACGAGGTCGCCTTCCTGGAAGACCCGGGATCTGACCCGGCGGCTATGATAACGGCACAGGTCTTGTTGGTAAATCGCTGAACGGGCTGCTGCCACATCACGCTGTTCATCCAACAAGTCAAGAGCATCTTGGCGCGCTTGTTCATTATCCGTCTCAACATAAGACGCCACGCGAGGTGAGTCGTGACGGATGTCACTGGGGAGGACTGCTTCTGCTCCATAAACCATGAAGAAAGGCGTGAAGCCTGTAGACCTGTTAGGAGTAGTGTTGATGCTCCATAACACAGAGGGCAACTCCTCCACCCAACAACCTGGCGTCCGTTGCAAAGGGACCAAAAGCCGGGGCTTGATACCCTTCAGAATCTCCTGATTAGCTCTCTCAGCTTGACCATTGGATTGAGGATGAGCCACTGAGGAAACATCAAGTCGGATATGCTCTCGTTGACAAAACTCCTCCATGGCGCCTTTGGAGAGATTGGTGCCATTGTCAGTTATAATGCTGTGTGGAAAACCAAAGCGAAAGATCACCTTTTTCATAAACTGAACCGCCGTGGCTGCATCACACTTGCTAACTGGCTCCGCTTCAACCCACTTGGTAAACTTGTCAACGGCCACCAAAAGGTGGGTCTTCTTATCCTTGGACCTCTTGAAAGGTCCAACCATATCAAGCCCCCAGACCGCAAAGGGCCAAGTGATTGGGATCATCCTCAGCTCCTGAGTCGGCACATGAGCCCGTCGTGAGAACCTCTGGCAACCATCACATTTACTGACCAAGTCCTCTGCATCAGCATGAGCCGTCAACCAATAAAAACCATGACGAAAAGCCTTGGCCACAAGGGACTTTGAGCCGGCGTGATGGCCACAATCCCCTTCATGGATCTCACGCAAGATCTCTTGACCTTCCTCAGGGGAGACACAACGCTGAAATGCTCCTGTAACACTGCGATGATGCAACTCGCCATTGATAACGATCATTGACTTAGCCCGCCGGGTTATCTGCCTGGCCAAAGTTTCATCCTCAGGTAACTCGCCCCGGGTCATATAAGCCAGATATGGCAGTGTCCAGTCTGGTATGATATGGAGAGCCGCCACCAGTCGTGCCTCCGGGTCAGGGACAGCCAAGTCTTCCTCCGTAGGCAACTTAACCGAAGGGCTATACAGGACGTCCAGGAAAGTGTTAGGCGGCACCGGCTTTCGCTGAGAGCCTAGCCGGCTTAGAGCATCAGCCGCCTCATTCTCCCTGCGATCAATGTGCTCTACTTGGTAGCCCTGAAAGTGCCCAGCAATGGCATCAACTTCGCGGCGATAAGCCGCCATGAGAGGGTCCTTAGAGTCCCACTTGCCTGATACTTGTTGAGCCACCAAGTCCGAGTCACCGAAGCACCTTACCCGGCTCAAGCTCATCTCCTTAGCCATCCGAAGACCGTGGAGCAAGGCCTCGTACTCAGCCGCATTGTTAGTGCAGGGAAACATCAACTGTAGCACATAATGGAACTTGTCACCTTTAGGGGAAGCCAATACAACGCCAGCCCCCGAGCCCTCCAACTGCCTGGACCCATCGAAGTGAATAGTCCAATACGTGTTATCCGGCTTTTGCTCGGGCGCTTGTGACTCTGTCCAATCATTGATGAAATCCACCAAGGCCTGAGATTTAACAGCAGTGCGTGGCACATATTTGAGACCATGAGGTCCAAGTTCTATAGCCCACTTAGCAATTCTCCCTGTGGCCTCTCGGTTTTGAATGATATCACCAAGAGGGGCAGAACTGACCACAGTGATGGGATGACCCTAAAAATAATGCTTAAGTTTCCGGCTCGCCATGAACACACCATACACAAGTTTCTGCCAATGCGGGTACCGCTGCTTGGACTCAATGAGCACTTCGCTGACATAATAAACCGGCCGCTGAACCGGATGCTCCTTGCCCTCCTCCTTGCGCTCCACCACAATAGCCACACTGACGGCTCGTGCGTTTGCCGCCACATACAGTAGTAAGGGCTCCTTATCAACTGGAGCAGCAAGGACTGGGGGCTCTGCCAGCTGCTTCTTCAAATCCTCAAAGGCGGTATTAGCTGCATCATTCCAGACAAAGTTATCAGTTTTCTTCATCAACTGATATAAGGGCATGGCCTTTTCACCCAAACGGCTTATAAACCGGCTTAAAGCAGCGATGCGACCCGCCAAGCGCTGAACGTCATTTATACACGCCGGCTTAGCCAGGGAGGTGATGGCCTTGATCTTCTCCGGGTTAGCCTCAATGCCTCTGTCAGAAACCAAGAAACCCAAGAGTTTGCCTGCAGGAACACCAAAGACACACTTGGCCGGGTTAAGCATCATCTTGTAGACCCGGAGATTATCAAAGGTTTCCCTTAAATCATCTATCAGGGTTTCCTCTTTTATGGACTTAACCACAATATCGTTCACATAAGCATGAACATTGCGCCCAATTTGTTTATGAAGACAGTTCTGTACACAACGCTGGTAAGTCGCCTATGCACACTTGAGTCCAAAGGGCATAGACACATAGTAGAAGGCTCCAAAGGGAGTGATGAACGCCATCTTCTCCTGGTCCTTAACTGCCATCTTAATCTGATGATATCCGGAATAAGCATCCAAGAAACTTAAGCATGCACAACCTGCCGTAGCATCAATGATTTGATCAATACGGGGGAGGGCAAAAGGATCAGCCGGACACGCCTTATTCAAGTCCGTGTAATCCACACACATCCGCCAGGTGCCGTTCTTCTTGAGTACGAGCACCGGGTTAGCCAACCACTCTGGGTGAAAGACTTCAACAATAAACCCGGCCGCTAAGAGCCGGGCCACCTCTTCACCAATAGCCTTCCGCCTCTCTTCATTAAACCGCCGAAGGAACTGCCTGACCGGCTTAAATTTTGGATCAACATTGAGAGTGTGCTCAGCGAGTTCTCTAGGTACACCTGGCATGTCAGAAGGTTTCCATGCGAAGATGTCCCCATTCTCACGGATGAACTCGATGAGCGTGCTTTCCTATTGTGGATCCAGATTGGCACTGATGCTAAACTGCTGAGATGAATCTCCTGGAACAAAATCAACAAGCTTAGTTTCATCAGCCGACTTAAATTTCATCGCCGGCTCATTCTCCGTAGTCGGCTTTTTCAGAGAGGTCATATCTGTTGGGTCAACATTGTCTTTGTAAAACTTCAACTCCTCTGTAGCACAAACAGACTCTGCATAAGCCGCATCGCCTTCCTCACACTCCAGAGCCACCTTCCGGCTGCCGTGAACCGTAATGGTCCCATTGTGACCCGGCATCTTGAGCTGTAAGTACACATAACACGGCCGTGCCATAAATTTGGCGTAAGCCGGCCGTCCAAATATAGCATGGTATGGACTTCTTATCTTGACCACCTCAAAGGTCAATTTCTCCACCCTGTAGTTGTTCTCATCTCCAAAGGCCACTTCTAATTCGATCTTGCCGACTGGGTAAGCCGACTTACCAGGTACCACACCATGGAAGATAGTATTTGACTGGCTGAGGTTCTTATCAACCAACCCCATACGGCGAAAAGTCTCATAATAGAGGATGTTGATGCTGCTGCCTCCATCCATGAGCACCTTTGTGAACTTATATCCTCCCACTTGAGGAGCCACCACTAAGGCCAAGTGGCCCGGGTTATCCACCCGTGGAGGGTGATCCTCCCTGCTCCACACTATAGGCTGTTCGGACCACCGCAAGTAGCGTGGAACTGCCGGCTCAACAGCATTCACAGCCCTCTTGTGAAGCTTCTGATCTCGCTTGCACAAACTAGTGGTGAACACATGATACTGTCCACCACTAAGGTACTTTGGATTGGTCTGATAACCTCCCTGCTGCTGTTGATGACCCTGGCCAGACTGTTGATTAAAGCCCCCTTGACCGTTCTGAGGACCAGAATTTGAGCCGCCGCCCGGGCCATGAAAGCCGCCGGCGCCTGAGCTGCCGCCCGGGCCATTGTAATTCTTAAAGGCCTTCATGATTGCACAATCCTTCCATAAATGAGTCGCTGGCTTCTCTCAAGAGCCATGCCTTGGACAAGGCTCATTTAACAGCTGCTCCAGCGTCGGACCTGACCCGCCGCCTCGGGGAGGGGGCCTCCCCTTACGTCGCTGGTTATTACCTTGTGAGCTGGCATTGGCTACAAACTCTAGGCTGCCATCGGCCTTGCGCTTGCCTCCCCCTTGGTTCCCCGGGTTGTGCTGGGGACCCTTGCCATTGCCATTCTTCGTTCCCTTCCCCGCCCTTTTATCATCCGAAGGGGGATCCTTGGTACCATCAGAATCGGCGTACTTGACAAGAGCCGCCATTAGTGTACCCATATCACTGCAGTCGCGCTTAAGCCGCCCGAGTTTCATCTTTAGGGGCACGAAACGACAATTCTGTTCCAACAATAAGACTGCAGAGCCGGCATCCATCTTATCTGATGAATGTATGATCTCCTTAACCCGGCGAACCCAATGTGTCGTAGACTCACCCTCCTGCTGCTTACAGTTAGTCAAATCCACAATTGACATAGACTGCCTACAGGTGTCTTTGAAGTTTTGGATGAACCGGGCTTTCAGCTCAGCCCAAGACCCGATGGAGTTCGGTGGTAGCCCTTTCAACCAAGTGCGGGCAGTCCCATCCAACATCATGGTGAAGTACTTAGCCATGGCCGCCTCACTGACCTCCAGTAGCTCCATGGCCATCTCATAACTCTCGATCCATGCTGCAGGCTGTAAGTCTGCTGTGTAATTAGGCACCTTCCTAGGGCCTTTGAAGTCCTTGGGCAGACGCTCATTGTGGATAGCTGATACTAAACAAGGGACACCCCCCGTCCTGGTGGGGATACCCACGTCGATGGAAGTCGTCGGATAAGCCGGGGGGGTCTGGTAAGCCGTCAATTGTGGCACCTGCTCCGCCTCTTGCCGCGCTCTATCCTGGTCTGCGGCGTGGAAGGCTCCGTTATAAGCCGGGCCATGGCCAGGGGGCGGGTCATGGCGTCGGACGTTACTTGAGCCGGTAGCTGAGACCATGTGCCGGCTGTAACTCGGGCTTCGGCCCGGACGGGGGGTCGAGTGGATCCTATCCCGGCTGTAGGAGTACGCCTCCTGCTGCGCCAGTGCCGTCTGAAGGAGTTCCCTGACCCGGCGGGTCTCAATAGCCGTCGGAGAGTCGTCGTCAACTGGGAGAGCCGCCAGCCGTGCCGCCAGCCGTGCCGCCGCAGCGACCATGTTCTCCAGCGGGTTATTATAATGACCCGGGGGTATTGGCACGTACTGAGGCGGGGCAGGGGGCACCTGGGGAGGCCCCATCACTTGTGGCTGAATAGGGGTCCCGGACCCGGGCACTATGACCCCTGGCGGGTTATTAGACCCTGCACCTGGTGTGTTGAAGAGGTTGCGTGGATCGTAAACCGGAGGGAGTCGAGATTGGGCCCTTTGATGCCTCCTTCTTAGGACCTCATTGGCCGCGTTTTGATCCATTGTGAGCCGGAAGGACTGCGCTTGAATCAACTGGGTTTGGGCATCGACAGCCGCCCGCTCCGCAGTCATCCTGATCCCTTCCGCTGCCAGATCCTCCTTAGCCTTCACTAGATCCAATTTTAACTGTGGCACCTCCGCATCATGCCGAGCTTGATCCGCCGGGTCAACCGTGGCGGTTAACAGGGCCGTTATCTTGTCCGTGAGATCCATTAGCACTTGAGCCGGAGAAGGCACCGGGTTTCCCGCTCCAG
Organism: Triticum aestivum; assembly: GCF_018294505.1. Classification (NCBI taxonomy): domain Eukaryota; kingdom Viridiplantae; phylum Streptophyta; class Magnoliopsida; order Poales; family Poaceae; genus Triticum; species Triticum aestivum. The sequence continues at coordinate 175,414,064 of NC_057799.1, forward strand.
CAGCGGGGTTCTGAACAGGCTGCGCACCAGCCATAAAAACTCCAACCTGACTTGGCAGCTCAAATAGGTCCGGAATATTGTCGCCATCGGAACAACCCACGAGCCTGCCATCTTGAAGTTGGTACAACGAGTTTGACTCATCGGTGGCTGACACGCCGTCAGAGCCAGCGGCCGTCTCATCACCAGATCCAGATCGATCAGAGAGTCCTCCATGGATACACCCCACAAAAGCATGCCTTAAGGCAGGCCGGGCCCGGGCGGGTCGCGCACGCTGAGCCGTCTCGATGAGATCGGCGCAGAGACCCGGCTCAGGGCCCGGCTCACCAATCTTGCCAATGAAAACATGAATTCCGCCGAAGGGGACCCGGTACCCGTACTCAATTGAGCCGGCGTCGGGGCCCCAGTTTGCATCGTCGATGTAGAGCTTGCCGCGACGACTCTTGGTCATCCGGCCCACAGCGTATCCCTTGAGCCCTTCGAAGCTGCCCTTCAAGAACTCAAATCCACCGTGCGCTGGCCCCACGGTGGGCGCCAACTGTCGTGGAATTGTCACGGCAGATGTCCTCGAGTTAGGACTTAGTCGCGGAGCCATCGCAGCTAGGAAGCTTGAAGGGGTTAATGCGGGACAAGGAACACGAGGGTTTATACTGGTTTGGCCCCTTACGGTGAAGGTAAAAGCCTACGTCCAGTTTGAGGTGGTATTGATTAGGGTTACGATCACCAGGGAGCTAAACTGCTATGCCCGGCTCTCGATGAGATTGTTCTTGTCCCTAAACCGCTGCCGGGTCGTCCCTTTATATAGGGAGGCTGACGCCCAGCAGCCCTCAGAGTCCCGGCCGGCTCATAAGAGTATCCGGCTCGGACTCTCAACTATACTTGCCTTACACTACAAGTTCTACCATAATAATGATTGTAACTACGGGCCTTAAGCCATATCCGGGTCTTAAGCCCATCTTTGGCCCACCGTCTTCAAGCTTGGCACCGGGCTTCTAGTAATGACTATTAGAGTAACCCGGCCCCTCCTGGCGGGTGACTCTAAGGTCTATATCCTCAACAGAGGGGTTGCTATAAACACTAGTAAAGTACACATCAATAACATGTATATCCAATATACCTTTGCTCACTTTGCCATCCTTCTTATCCACCAAATACTTGGGGTAGTTCCGCTTCCAGTGACCAGTCCCTTTGCAGTTGAAGCACTTAGTCTCAGGCTTAGGACCAGACTTAGGCTTCTTGTAACGCCCACGATGCGGCTATATCTCCCACGTGTCGAGGCACGACTTAGAGGCATAACCGCATAGTGGTCTTGTTGCAAGAAGGGTCATCTTCACACAATCCCATGTAATGAACAAGAATGGGATAACGAGAGTTGGCTTACAATCGCCACGTCACACAATACATAAATATAAATCATACATCATCCAAAAATACACACATAGACCGACTACGGTCAAAATCCAAATGAAAATAAGATAACCCTAAATGCTAGATCCCCGATCATCCCCGACTGGGCTCCACTACTGATCATCAGGAAAACACACATAGTAACGACCATGTTCCTCATCGAACTCCCACCTGAGGTCGATTGCGTCGTCTGCATTGGCATCGTCGGCACCTGCAACTGTTTTTGGTAGAATCTATGAGTCACGAGGACTCAGCAATCTCACACCCGCGAGATCAAGACTATTTAAGCTTATAGGAAAGGATGGTGTAAAAGTGGAGCTGCAGCAGGCACTAAGCATATATGGTGGCTAACATACGCAAAAGAGAGCGAGAAGAGAAGCAACGCAACGGTCGCGAAGCTAGAAATGATCAAGAAGTGATCCTGAAACTACTTACGTTCATGCATAACTCAAACCGTGTTCACTTCCCGGACTCCGCCGAGAAGAGACCATCACGGCTACGCACACAGTTGATGTATTTTAATTGATCAAGTGACAAGTTCTCTACAACTGGACATTAACAAATTCCCATCTGCCTCATAACCGCGGGCACGGCTTTCGAAAGATAATACCCTGCAGGGGTGTCCCAACTTAGCCCATTATAAGCTCTCACGGTCAACGAAGGATAAACCTTCTCCCGGAAAGACCCGATCAGTCTCGGAATCCCGGTTTACAAGACATTTCGACAATGGTAAAACAAGACCAGCAAAGCCGCCCGAATGTGCCGACAAATCCCGATGGGAGCTGCACATATCTCGTTCTCAGGGCACACCGGATGAACACTACGTACAACTAAAACCAATCCTCGAGTTTCCCCAAGGTGGCGCTGCAAGTGGCTCTAGTTTGGACCAGCACTCAGAGGAACACTGGCCCGGGGTTTAAATAAAGATGACCCTCGGGCTCGCGAAAACCCGGGGGAAAAGGCTTAGGCAGCAAAAGGTAAAACCAAAGTTGGGCCTTGCTGGAGGAGTTTTATTCAAGGCGAACTGTCAAGGGGGTCCCATAAATCACCCAACCGCGTAAGGAACGCAAACTCAAGGAACATAACACCGGTATGATGGAAACTAGGGCGGCAAGAGTAGAACAAAACACCAGGCATAGGGCCGAGCCTTCCACCCTTTACCAAATATATAGATGCATTAATTAAATGAGATATTGTGATATTCCAAAATATCCATGTGCCGTCACGGAACCAACTTCAACTTCACCTGCAACTAGCAACGCTATAAGAAGGGCTGAGCAAGCAGTAACTTAGCCAAACAACGGTTTGCTAGGAAAGGATGGTTAGGGGCTGACACGGCAATATGGGAGGCATGATATAGCAAGTGGTAGATAGCGCATCATGGCAAAAATAGAGCGAACAACTAGCAAAGCAAAGATAGAAGTGATTTCGGGGGTATGGTAATCTTGCCTGCAAGGTTCTCAGAGTTGTCGAAAGCTTGGCAAAATAGAGCGAACAACTAGCAAAACAAAGATAGAAGTGATTTCGAGGGTATGGTCATCTTGCCTGCAAGGTCCTCGTAAGCGTACTCAACAGGTTCCTCGTTCACGAACTCGTCTCCCGGCTCTACCCAAGACAAGAACACAAGCAATGGAACCACAATCAATCACGGGAAAAGCACAAGCAACATGATGCAAAACATGTATGATATGCGGTGCATATGCGTGCTCCGGAAGGAAAATGATGAACAAGGCAGTAAATTGGCAAACCAAGCATGCCACTGGAAAGATGAGATGATTTCGGTCGAAATCGATATAAAGATCACCGAAAACGGATGCACAGTTTGCAAATGGCAAGCAAAACAAGAATGACACGAATCTGCGATTAACAACATGATGGCACTTAGAATGCAACAAGTAACAATGCTACAGCACTCCAACATAGCGACAAAGCATATGGCAGTAATCTACAGGAGATGCTTGACAAAAGACGAACACTGAGCTACGGCTAGTTCGCACCACAGCAGGTTCAAACAAGCATGGCAAAAGTGCAAAAGATATCAGGTTCACAGACTGGACATGGCAGAAACATCATCAGGTAGCAATGTTTAGAGCACGAAATCAACATGCTACAGGAACTTAACATGGTAAAACAAGGCATGGCATGAATCTACTAAATGCATATGACAAAAGTCCCTTACTGTTGAGGATATAGACCTTAGAGTCACCCGCCAGGAGGGGCCGGGTTACTCTACGGATGGTCATTGCCAGAAGCCCGGAGCCAAGTTTCAAGACGATGGGCCAGAGATGGGCTGAGACCCGGATATGGCTTAGAGCCTGTAGTTACAATCATTATTATAGTAGACTTGTAGTGTAAGGCAAGTATAGTTTAGAGTCCGAGCCGGACGTTCTTATGAGCCGGCCGGGACTCTAAGGGCTGCTGGGCGTCAGCCTCCCTATATAAAGGGACGACCCGGCAGCGGTTCAAGGGCGACAATAACCTCATCGAGAGCCGGGCATAGCTGTTTAGCTCCCTGGCGATCGTAACCCTAATCAATATCACCTCAAACTGGACGTAGGCTTTTACCTTCACCGTAAGGGGCCGAACCAGTATAAACCCTCGTATTCCTTGTCCCGCATAACCCCTTCAAGCTTCCTGGTTGCGATGGCTCCACGACTAAGTCCTAGCTCGAGGACATCTGCCGTGACAATTCCACGACAGTTGGCGCCCACCGTGGGGCTAGCGCACGGTGGATTTGAGTTCTTGAAGGGCAGCTTCGAAGGGCTCAAGGGATACGCTGTGGGCCGGATGACCAAGAGTCGTCGCGGCAAGCTCTACATCGACGATGCGGACTGGGGCCCCGACGCCGGTTCAATCGAGTACGGGTACCGGGTCCCCTTTGGCGGAATTCATGTCTTCATTGGCAAGATTGGTGAGCCGGGCCCCGAGCCGGATCTCCGCGCCGATCTCATCGAAACGGCTCAGCACGCAGGACCCGCCCGAGCCCGGCCTGCCTTAAGGTGCGCTTTTGTGGGATGCATCCATGGAGGGCCCTCTGATCCATCTGGGTCCGGTGATGAGGCGGCCGCCGGCTCTGACGGCGAGTCGGCCACCGATGAGTCAAACTCGTTGTACCAACTTCAAGATGGTAGGCTCATGGGTTGTTCTGATGGCGACAGTATTCCGGACCTTTTTGAGCTGCCAAGTCAGGTTGGAGTTTTCATGGCTGGTGCGCAGCCTGTTCAGAACCCTGCCGCTGGATCGGGAAACCCGGTGCCTTCTCCGGCTCAGGTGCTGATGGATCTCACGGACAAGATGACGGCCCTGTTAACCGCCACGGTTGACCCGGCGGATCAAGCCCAGCATGATGCGGAGGTGGCACAGTTGAAATTGGATCTGATAAAAGCTAAAGAGGATCTTGCAGCGGAAGGGATCAGGTTGGCTGCGGAGCGGGCGGCTCTCGACGCCCGGACTCAGCTGATTCAGGCGCAGTCCTTCCAACTCACGATGGATCAGAACGCGGCCAATGAGGTCATGAGAAGGAGGCATCAGAAGGCCCAGTCTCGACTCCCACCGGTTTACGATCCACGCAATCTTTTCAACACGCCGGGTGCGGGGTCTAGTAACCCGCCAGGGGTCATTGCGCCCGGGTCTGGACCCCTTATTCAGCCACGAGTGATGGGGCCTCCCTAGGTGCCCCCTGCCCCGCCTCAGTACGTGCCAATACCCCCGGGTCATTATAACAACCCGCGGGAAAACATGGTCGCTGCGGCAGCACGGCTGGCGGCCCTACCAGTTGACGGTGACTCTCCGACGGCTATCGAGACCCGCCGGGTCAGGGAACTCCTGCAAACAGCACTGGCGCAGCAAGAGGCGTACTCTTACAGCCGGGACAGGATCCACTCGACTCCTCGTCCAGGCCAGAGCCCGAGTTACAGCCGGCACATGGTTTCGGCAACCGGCTCAAGCAACGTCCGACGCCATGACCCGCCCCCTGGCCATGGCCCGGCTCATAATGGAGCCTTTTACACAGCAGACCAAGCACGGCAAGAGGCGGAGCAGGTGCCTCAATTGACGGCTTACCAGACCCCCCCGGCTTATCCGACGACTTCCGTTGATGTGGGTATCCCTACCAGGACCGGGGGTGTCCCTTGTTTGGTGCCAGCTATCCGTAATGAACGTTTACTTAAAGACTTCAAGGGCCCTAGGAAGGTGCCTAACTATACAGCTGACTTACAGCCTGCAGCCTGGATTGAGAGTTATGAGATGGCTATGGAATTGCTGGAGGTCAGTGAGGCGGCCATGGCCAAGTATTTCACCATGATGTTAGAAGGAACTGCCCGCACGTGGTTAAAAGGGCTACCACCAAATTCCATTGGGTCTTGGGCGGAGCTGAAAGCCCAGTTCATCCAAAACTTCAAAGATACCTGTAGGCAGTCTATGTCAATTGTGGACTTGACTAACTGTAAGCAGCAGGAGGGTGAATCCACGACCCATTGGGTTCGCCGGGTCAAGGAGATCATACATTCATCAGATAAGATGGATGCTGGCTCTGCAGTCTTAATGTTGGAACAGAATTGTCGCTTTGTGCCCCTTAAGATGAAACTCGGGCGGCTTAAACGCGACTGCACCGATATGGGTACACTAATGGCGGCTCTTGTTAAGTACGCCGATTCTGATGGTACCAAGGATCCCCCTTCAGATGATGAAAGGACAGGGAAGGGAAAGAAGAACGTCAATGGCAAGAGTCCTCAGTTTAACCTGGGGAACCAAGGAGGAGGCAATCGTAAGGCCGATGGTAGCCTAGAGTTTGTAGCCAACGCCAACTCTCAAGGTAATAACCAGCGACGCAAGGGGAGGCCCCCTCCCCGAGGCGGCGGGTCAGGTCCAACGCTGGAGCAACTGTTGAATGAACCTTGCCCGAGGCATGGCTCTAGAGAGAAGCCCGCGACTCATTTATGGAAGGATTGCGCGATCATGAAAGCCTTTAAGAGCTACAATGGCCCGGGCGGCGGTTCAGGCGCCGGCGGCTTTCATGGCCCGGGCGGTGGCTCAAATTCCGGTCCTCAGAACGGTCAAGGGGGCTTTAATCAACAGTCTGGTCAGGGTCATCAATAGCAGCAGGGGGGTTATCAGACCAACCCAAAGCAGCTTAGCGGTGGACAGTATCATGTGTTCACCACCAGTTTGTGCAAACGGGATCAGAAGCTTCACAAGAGAGCTGTTCACGCTGTTGAGCCGGCGGTTCCTCGCTACTTACGGTGGTCTGAGCAGCCTATTGTGTGGAGTAGGGAGGATCACCCTCCCCGGGTGGATAACCCGGGCCACTTGGCCTTAGTGGTGGCTCCTCAGGTGGGAGGCTACAAGTTCACAAAGGTACTCATGGATGGAGGCAGCAGCATCAATATCCTTTATTATGAGACTTTCCGTCGTATGGGGCTAGTCGATAAGAACCTCAGCCAGTCAAACACTATCTTCCATGGTGTGGTGCCCGGTAAGTCGGCTTATCCAGTCGGCAAGATCGAATTGGAAGTGGCTTTTGGTGATGAGAACAACTACAGGGTTGAGAAGCTGACCTTTGAGGTGGTCAAGATAAGAAGTCCATACCATGCTATATTTGGATGGCCGGCTTATGCCAAGTTCATGGCACGGCCGTGTTATGTGTACTTGCAGCTCAAAATGCCGGGTCACAACGGGACTATTACAGTTCACGGCAGCCGAAAGGTGGCTCTAGAGTGCGAGGAAGGCGACGCGGCTTATGCAGAGTCTGTTTGTGCTACAGAGGAGTTGAAGTTTTACAAAGACAATGTTGACCCAACAGATATGACCTCTCTGAAAAAGCCAACCACGGAGAATGAACCAGCAATGAAATTTAAATCAGCTGATGAGACTAAACTTGTTGATTTTGTTCCAGGTGACTCGTCTCAGCAGTTTAGCATCAGTGCAAATCTGGACCCGAAATAGGAAAGCGCGCTCATCGAGTTCATCCGTGAGAATAGGGACATCTTCGCGTGGAAACCTTCTGACATGCCAGGTGTACCTAGAGAACTCGCTGAGCACACTCTCAATGTTGATCCAAAATTTAAGTCGGTCAGACAGTTCCTTCGACGGTTTAACGAAGAGAGGCGGAAAGCTATTGGTGAAGAAGTGGCCCGGCTCTTGGCGGCCGGGTTCATTGTTGAAGTTTTTCACCCGGAGTGGTTGGCTAACCCGGTGCTCGTACTCAAGAAGAACAGCACCTGGTGGATGTGTGTGGACTACACGGACTTGAACAAGGCGTGTCCGGCGGATCCTTTTGCTCTCCCCCGTATTGATCAAATCATTGATGCTACGGCAGGTTCTGCACGCTTAAGTTTCTTGGATGCCTATTCCGGGTATCATCAGATTAAGATGGCAGTTAAGGAACAGGAGAAGACGGCGTTCATCACTCCCTTTGGAGCCTTCTGCTATGTGTCTATGCCCTTTGGACTCAAGTGTGCACAGGCGACTTACCAGCGTTGTGTACAGAATTGTCTTCATAAACAGATCGGGCGCAATGTTCACGCTTACGTGGATGATATTGTGGTTAAATCCATCAAGGAGGAAACCCTGATAGATGACTTAAGGGAAACCTTCGATAATCTCCGGGTCTACAAGATGATGCTTAACCCGGGCAAATGTGTTTTTGGTGTTCCTGCAGGCAAACTATTGGGCTTCTTGGTTTCTCATAGAGGCATTGAGGCTAACCCGGAGAAGATCAAGGCCATCACCTCCCTAGCTAAACCGGCGTGTATAAATGACGTTCAGCGTTTGGCGGGTGGTATCGCTGCTTTAAGCCGGTTTATAAGCCGTTTGGGTGAGAAGGCTATGCCCTTATATCAGTTGATGAAGAAAACTGATAACTTTGTCTGGAATGATGCAGCTAATACCGCTTTTGAGGATTTGAAAAAGCAACTGGCAGAGCCCCCCGTCCTTGCTGCTCCGGTTGATAAGGAGCCCTTGCTACTGTATGTGGCGGCAAACACACGGGCCATCAGTGTGGCTATTGTAGTGGAGCGCAAGGAGACGGGTAAGGAGCATCCGGTTCAGCGGCCGGTTTATTATGTTAGCGAGGTGCTTATTGAGTCCAAGCAGCGGTACCCGCATTGGCAGAAGCTCATATATGGTGTGTTCATGGCGAGCCGGAAGCTCAAGCATTATTTTCAGGGTCATCCCATCACTGTGGTCAGTTCTGCCCCTCTTGGGGATATTATCCAGAACAGAGAGGCTACAGGGAGAATTGCTAAGTGGGCTATAGAACTTGGACCTCATGGCCTCAAATATGTGCCACGCACTGCTGTTAAATCTCAGGCTTTGGTGGATTTTATCAATGACTGGACAGAGTCACAAGTGCCTGAGCAAAGGCCAGATAACACTTATTGGACTATTCACTTTGATGGGTCCAGACAGCTGGAGGGCTCGGGGGCTAGTGTTGTATTGGCTTCCCCTAAAGGTGACAAATTCCATTATGTGCTACGGTTGATGTTTCCTTGCACTAATAATGCGGCTGAATACGAGGCTTTGCTCCACGGTCTTCGGGTGGCTAAGGAGATGAGCTTAAGCCGGGTAAGGTGCTTTGGTGACTCAGACTTGGTGGCTCAACAAGTATCAGGCACCTGGGATTCTAAGGATCCTCTCATGGCGGCTTATCGCCGCGAGATTGATGCCATCGCTGGGCACTTTCAGGGATACCAAGTGGAGCACATTGATCGCAGGAAGAACGAGGCGGCTGATGCTTTAAGCCAGCTAGGCTCCCAGCGAAAACCGGTGCCGCCTAACACTTTCTTGGATGTCTTGTATAACCCTTCGGTTCGGTTGCCTACAGAGGAGGACTTGGCTATCCCTGACCCGGAGGCACGACTGGTGGCGGCTCTTCATGTCATACCAGACTGGACAATGCCATATCTGGCTTATATAACCCGGGGAGAGTTGCCTGAGGATGAAACTCTGGCCAGGCAAATAACCCACCGGGCTAAGTCAATGATTGTTATCGATGGCGAGTTGCATCATCGCTGTGTTTCAGGGGCATTTCAGCGTTGTATCTCCCCTGAGGAAGGTCAAGAGATCTCGCGCGAGATCCATGAAGGGGATTGTGGCCATCATGCCGGTTGAAAATCTCTTGTGGCCAAGGCTTTCCGTCATGGTTTTTATTGGCTGACGGCTCACGCTGATGCAGAGGACTTGGTCAGTAAATGTGATGGTTGCCAAAGGTTCTCACGACGGGCTCATGTGCCGGCTCAGGAGTTGAGGATGATCCCAATCACCTGGCCCTTTGCGGTCTGGGGGCTTGATATGGTTGGGCCTTTTAAACGGTCCAAGGATAAGAAGACCCACCTCTTGGTGGCAGTTGACAAATTCACGAAGTGGGTGGAGGCTGAGCCAGTTAGCAAGTGCGATGCAGCCACGGCGGTTCAATTTATGAAAAAGGTGATTTTCCGCTTCGGCTTTCCGCACAGCATCATAACTGACAATGGCACCAATCTATCCAAGGGCGCTATGGAAGAGTTTTGTCAACGAGAGCATATCCGACTTGATGTTTCCTCAGTGGCTCATCCCCAATCCAATGGTCAAGCTGAGAGAGCTAACCAGGAGATTCTGAAGGGCATCAAGCCCCGGCTTGTGGTCCCTTTGCAACGGGCGCCGGGTTGTTGGGTGGAGGAGTTGCCCTCCGTCTTATGGAGCATCAACACTACTCCTAACAGGTCTACAGGCTTCACGCCTTTCTTCATGGTTTATGGAGCAGAAGCAGTCCTCCCCAGCGACATCCGTCACGATTCACCTCGTGTGGCGGCTTATGTTGAGACGGATAATGAACAGGCACGCCAAGATGCTCTGGACTTGTTGGACGAACAGCGTGATGTGGCAGCAGCCCGTTCAGCGATTTACCAACAAGACCTGCGCCGTTATCATAGCCGCCGGGTCAAATCCCGGGTCTTCCAGGAAGGCGACCTTGTGCTCCGGCTCATCCAGGATCAAACAGATGCACACAAGTTATCCCCACCTTGGGAAGGGCCCTTTGTGGTCCGTAAGAACTTGCACAACGGGTCATATTACCTCATTGATATTCGGGAACATAAAGATTCGCGTAAATCTGAGGAGGAGACCCGTCGGCCGTGGAATATAGCTCAGCTTCGGCCTTACTACACTTGAGCTACCGGCTCTCGTGGTGTACATATTTATCTCATACATGTATATATTATGATAAGAAATAAAGCAGGACCTCTGTCCTTTTTTCTCCTCCAATTATGCGTGTGTTATTTTTTACATGCTGATTTAAAGGAGGATCCGGCTTATGATCGTATTCGAGTCTAGCCGTAAGTAGTAAGGTCACTTGGGGGCTTCCTGTTCAAACATGGGTCGTATTCGAACCAAAGAGAACATAGCTATCGATACCCACTTGATTGGCAAAGTGCCGAGCTCGTTGGGAAGTTAACTTTGGTCATATTTGAATCACAGTTTGACCCCTCTGAGAACCGACGTGGATCGTATTCGAATCAGCGTCGTTAAACAATTTTAAGAATCATTTGGGGGCTTCCTGTTCAAACATGGGTCGTATTCGAACCAAAGAGAACATAGCTGTCGGTACCCTCTTGATTGGCATCGCCACACCCACTGGGGGCTATATGATCGTATCCGAATCTTGGCTTAACCCCTTTTGGGCCGGGTCTCTGGTCGTATTCGAACTGGAAGCCCCTAAGTTCTGATTTATCACAAGTTTACTCTGATTATGACAAAGTGTGCATGGCCGGGTCTCACTTGCCGGCTTAATTTTGGTTTATCTTGTTAGTTGAACATCATGGATGTCCTCAAGGCAAGTAAATTAGAGTTAAGATACCAGCCGTGCTACCCGGGTTATTTAATCCGGAAGTATGCTTACAGGCCGTTAAGTGTGTTATCACGGCTATGTTCAAAGTATAACTAAGGACCAGTCGTTTGTGATTCATATTCCGGGTTATCCATCTCAAACACCTGATTCTCAGGGTGGTAAGCCGCCTTGAGACTTGTGATTTGCCTTTCTATGCAGATACTTAAAGGCACCTTTTAAGGTTGAGAAGGACAAAGGGATAATTATGACCCGGAGGAACACCAAAAGGATAACTTCAAGGGATTTCAGCATTCATTACGTGCACGATGGCACGGCAGAGATAAATTGTTGCACCTATTCTATTACAAAAATTCATCAAGTCTCAAGGATGGAGCGTTGTTCGGTGAACCGCCAGCCGCTTTATGATGCCTGCTGAGTTGAAGTCCCCGGCTCGTTCCTGTCTTCTGCTCCGACTGATCCCAAGACCTCGAAGGTTGATGACTTCCAGTCGATGCCGCTGAGAGCTTCGAACTGGGCTTCTTTGTCAATTAACCCGGCCGGGTCAATCTCCGGGGCGAAGGTGTGCTGACGAGCTGGAGGAATCAGGTTGAGAGCTTCATAGCGAGGGGTTGGAATCCTCTGATTCTCCGCATTGTACCCCGGCTGATACTTGGTTAAGTCGGTGTCATTCCCGATGATGGTGGCCACCGGGCGTACAGCCTTCACACACGCCGCGAAATCCCTCTGGTCGAAGGCTGAGCCGTCTTCCTTCAGGCTTGGGTAACCCAGGGCGATGTCTGCCGGGTCTAGCTCCGGCAGGAATGCTTTGGCCCGGCTCAGCGCGGCGATTGCTCCGGCTCTCGCGGATGCTCGTCGTAGCTTCTGGATCCGCTGCGGCAGAACTGCGAGCCGGCGCAGGACTTCGGCCAGGTGAGTTGGCACCTTGTTGGATAGGGCCACCACAGCTAAGGCACGCTGTGACCCGGTGTAGAGCTGTTCCACCAGGGTGTACACGGCCTTTAACTTGGTGACCACGCTCTGGTTAAGGTTGGCGCTTCTGGGACCTGTTTAACAACATCAGATAAGCCGGTGACAAGGATGAATCAGGAGATGTAAAAATTCTAACATGGATGAAAGCCGGTGAGGCGACTTACCGAAGATGGCGGCTACCATTTGGGAAACCTGGCGCTTTAGGCCGGAGAGCTCGGCGGTTTTCTCAGAGAGCGCCTTCTCCGCCTGTTCCGCCCGGGTCACCAGTGCGGCCTTCTCCTCAGCCCAGGCCTTCCGCTCAGCATCAAATTCAGTCTTCAGCTTCTCTTGAGCGGCGATGCTGGAGACAAACTTGGCGTTTGCCTTCCGGGTCTCCATCTCCTGTGTCTTCAGCCGGCTCTTGAGATCCGCAAGGTCCGACTCTAATTTCTTGCCAACAGCCTGCATATATTTCCGGGTTATTAACAGTCATTATATAAGTCCCAAGCGCTTTCCAAGCAAAGACACTTGGCACTTGGGGGCTAATGCATATTGAACGTATCTATCTACGTACTGCCGGCTCAGTTGAGTAAGCCGGGACCTAAGTCTACAACATATTCAAGTATAAGTCGTCGACTTGGGGGCTAGCATGACAAGGGTCACTATGCAGTAAGTAAGAAGACAGCAGAAGGATACCTCAGATTTTTGTTGGATCTGGTTGACCATGGCGATCTCGGCGTCCCGGCTCTTGTGAACTTGGCTGATGTAGCCAGAGACGAGCTCTCCAATGCTCAAGTCGGTGTAGCTGGAGAGGTCCAGATTCACCCGGTGGGGCTGCAGCAACTCCCCCTTCGCGGAGCATTTGGCCAACGCGGTCGGTCTCCCCGGCTCAACGAATTCCGTCCGGGTAATTACCACGTCCGGGTCGTCTGCTGGTGGGGCCGAGCCGGAGGCCTCCGGGTTAACCGACGCTTCGGTCGTTGTCTTGGTAGTCGGGGCAGGGGCTTCAGGCGCCGTGTCCATTGGAATGGTGGCTTCGGGGGCGGAGGTAGCTGGCGGCTCTTGAGCCGTCGCCTCCGGGTCAGGCAAGTCTGGCACTCCGGCTGACCTGGTTTTCTTTGCTCTTTTAGTGAGCTTTGCCTGGGCACTGAAAAGACAGAAGTGTTAGGCACACAAAGAGTAAGTACAGACAGATAATGTAAGGAGATTGTTATTACCCGGGTGCAGTCTTGAAGGCCGGCAGACTCGACTGCATGGAGTCACCCGAAGAGGGGGAGGTCTCCTGATAATTGGAGTCAGAAGAGTTGAGTGGTTGACGGATAACACCCGCCAACGGATGAAAGGGGTACAGGTGAGAAAAAACCTCAGTGCGACGCTTCCTGGTTGCGTCGGGTAACCCGGCGGAGAGGTCGGTGTCTTTGTGGGCCCGGGTGTGATGCCGACTCTCGTGAACCTGCTGCTTCAAAAGAAATTGAGGGTCTTGATGAGCTAATGGATGTGAAAAGCTTACTTTCCGGGTTACTCTTCGGACTTTCAGCGGTGGCAAAGGATCCGAGTCGGAGGAAAGTGACGTTACCTCTTCAACCACCAGGTTACTGGCGCCGGTGTCATCCTGTCAATGAGCAAATGTTGATAAGGCGGACAGCAACAAAAAACAAATATGGCAAGAGATTAAAGGTTTAAGGGTTACCTCTGACTCGGAGCTATCGCTTAATTGCAGTAGCTCCGAAGCAGTGGGTCTGCTTCCCTTTTTGCGAGGGGCGGCTTTCTTGGCGGCTTTCTTCGCCTTCCTGGCCTTCTTGGCCGCCTCATGGTCATACTTGACCCGCAAGAATTTATCATCAGCCTGAGAAATACAGCAATGAATTCTTAAAATGGTTCAGATCAAGGTGACCTGCAAAAGAAGTTGAAAGGCTAAAGTCAGCGGCTTACCGCTGGGGCTGGATTGATCTTGCAGAAGGGGGCTAGCCCGGTTCTTCCGCAATCTGCCAAGCTCTCGTTTAGAAGAGCCTTGGTCTCCTCCTCTGCAACGTCTTCTGGAAGATCATTGCGACTGTGCCTCTGCGGGTCATCCTTTCGCCCGGTGTACTCACACATTAAGCCGGGGCGGCGGCTCAATGGGATCACCCGCCATGAGATCCAGACCCGGACCAGGTCAATTCCGTTCAGACCGTTGCCTAGCAGGGCCTTGATCTTATTGATCGTTGGAAGCAGAGGCTGGCGTTCCGCGGCAGTCAGTTTGTCGGATAGCGGATGAGTCGGCTCTAGGCGTGTTGGGCGAAAGCCGGGCAGCGGGTTCTCGTCAGCCGGGGACGTATCTTGGCAGTAGAACCAAGTCATATTCCAGTCCTTGGGGTGGCTTGGCGGCTCTGCGTAAGGGAACAGACAGTCCCTACGCCGTTGGATGGAGATGCCGCCTAATTCCAGACTTGGCCCGTTGGCACACTCGTTTTGGCGGTTTAAGTAGAACAGTTCTCTGAAAAGCAGCAAACTGGGCTCTTCTCCAAGGTACACTTCACAAAAGACTTGGAAGTTGCAGATGTTGGATATGGAGTTGGGTCCTATATCCTGAGGCCGTAGGTCAAAGAAGTTGAGCACGTCCCTGAAAAACTTTGAGCCGGGCGGTGCAAAGCCCCGGCTCATATGGTCTGCGAAGATCACTACTTCCCCGTCCCTTGGCTGTGGTCTCTCTTCCGACGGGTCAGGGGCACGGTAGGACATGATTTCCTTCTTAGGTAAATATCCGGACTTAACGAAGTTGGCCAGGGTCTCGTCAGTGACGTTGGATCTCATCCAGTTGCAAGTGATGGGAGCCTTGGGAGGCATGGTGAAAGTTGGTGGTCTATGATAAAGAGAAAAGTGTCCGGGTTAATTATAAACCGGAGATTATCATTCAAATTAAGGTGGCGGCTTATGAAGGGGACTAATGGTATATACTCAATTAAGCCGGAGAATTCTACAAAGCACGGTTCTCTTAAAACCGGAGGATTCTACGTCGCGTGTTTTCTTTAAGCCGGAAATGTAAGCCGCCAAGATTCAATGGTTGCAGTTTTTACTAAGTGTGGTAAAACAGGTTTTACAGGTTGCGGTAACTTTTTTGGATCAAAATGGTCGGGTGAAATGAAAATTTTCTAGACCTAGAAACAGACGAGCGGATGTTCTTAAGCTCAAACGAAGCATCTATGAAGTGGAAAGAGATCTACTGGCGTTCAAAATGAGGCCTAAACAACTACCGCACTAGTTCTATGTAAGGCTGAAGATCAACAAGGGCAATGACTACAGGAACTACCGAAGCTTGTGGCATGGTGACGAACATGAAGAACACAGACGAACTCTACCACAGATCTGTTCTAGCAAGGCAGAGGAGACTCACCGGAGTTGGGGAAGAGCGGAAGTCGCCGCCGTTATCTGGTTCGAGTCAGGGTGATGCAGCGGCCGGGTTGATGAAGATCAGGGGCGCGACGGCGGCGGCAGTGGCAGAGCTCGGGCAGAAGAGCGACGACGCGAGGAGGAAGAAGAGAGCGTGAGAAGAGCACGTTGGGCCGGCCTATTTATAAGGCGAAGTCATAAGTGGGCGCGAGATTCAAGGAGACCACGGCGTGGTTATCTCCCCCTCACGACGCCTCGATTTTTGGAACGACAATAAAAGCAAAGATCCGTTGCGGATCTGGCGGAGTAAAAAACGGACTTAATGGAGGATGACGTCACGGCGGATTATCCGGAGTCCAGAGGATGACGTCACTCCGGGTTATGGCCTTCACATGAATGGTAAGCCGGAGATTTTCTCTATCGGCAGAGTTGAAGATTGACACGAGCCGGCTCAAGTCAATCTAGGGCCTAATGTTGAGGATATAGACCTTAGAGTCACCCGCCAGGAGGGGCCGGGTTACTCTACGGATGGTCATTGCTAGAAGCCCGGAGCCAAGTTTCAAGACGATGGGCCAGAGATGGGCTGAGACCCGGATATGGCTTAGAGCCTGTAGTTATAATCATTATTATAGTAGACTTGTAGTGTAAGGCAAGTATAGTTAAGAGTCCGAGCCGGACGTTCTTATGAGCCGGCCGGGACTCTAAGGGCTGCTGGGCGTCAGCCTCCCTATATAAAGGGACGACCCGGCAGCGGTTCAAGGGCGACAATAACCTCATCGAGAGCCGGGCATAGCTGTTTAGCTCCCTGGCGATCGTAACCCTAATCAATATCACCTCAAACTGTACTTAGGCTTTTACCTTCACCGTAAGGGGCCGAACCAGTATAAACCCTCGTATTCCTTGTCCCGCATAACCCCTTCAAGCTTCCTGGTTGCGATGGCTCCACGACTAAGTCCTAGCTCGAGGACATCTGCCGTGACAATTCCACGACACTTACTGACCATAAGCCAAAAAGGACCAGAAGATATGATGGCAACCATGTAAACATAGCAAGTTTCGTTAACAGGTTTCAGACTTGGCAGAAAACAGAGCATGGCAGAAACAATAATATGAAGGCATCTTGTGAGCTTGATGCACTCACCACCAAGCAATGCATGACAAAACAAGCATACCTACAGCAAGATGGAATGTTTATGAAGCTATCCATGGCAAGAGCAAATACATAGCATGTATGAAACAACTACAACAAGCTTGGCAAAATTGAATATCATGTAATCAATCTGCCAGAAATATTTTATAGCAAAAGTAGAGCAAGATTGAGTCATGCTATGTCACTCCATAATTGCAAACAAAGGCATGAATCGATCAATTACAACAATATCTACAAAACATACTTACTGAACATCACCAAAATAAGCATGGATCTCTCTGTAGCATCAAGTTTACATGGCAACAAAATAACAGCAGTCACAGACTTGGTAAAATCACTTCAAGTCCCTGAAATCAGAAACATCACGAAGCCTAGTTTGCATGCTTGTGCTAGTCACCATAGAGATCACAAAAATACATGGCATACACCTCTGTAAAGATGGCATGGCATACATCAAAACACATGTAGAGCTCATACTCATAAGATGCACAGATTAAATGCAACAAAAATATCAAATCCTCAAGTTCTGATAAGTAACAGCAGATAACAGCAACCAGCACTCTTGCACCAGAGATTTGGGCATCAATATGGACTCAAATGAATATGGTGCAATGGAACAAAATTAAGGGCATCTTGAGACGAACATTTCGATATATTACATGCGTGAAACGGACCTATATGCAGAGAGTTATGATGCAATGAACAGGGGCATATAATGTAAAAAATCTAAGACTTGGAATATTTCGGGAGGGAGCAGAAAGTCAACCGCAACAGATCTGGATCGAGATCCCGCTCGGCTCGAGCTCGGTCTCATCGCCGGAGTTGCTGCTCGGAGCTGGGGAAGGAGAGGAAGGAGGGACGGGACCGGAGGAGCTCGGCGTCGGGGTCGGGGAAGAGAGGGTGCGGGAGGAAGGGTGCGCGGGAGGCGCGGGCGCGCC